>NC_072731.1:91915488-92200906 GCF_026930045.1 Uloborus diversus | reverse complement strand
AATTTGATAGAATGAGCAAAAAAAGAAAAAAAAACATGGAGCGAGGATAAGTTTTTTTGCGTTTAATTTTTAATTAATTTTTTAAAATATCCAATTTTTCAAACAAGGCGTGGTCTTTATGACGTCACAAGCGATGAACTTTAGCGCGCTATTCCACTGGCACACTGAATGCTTACGCTCACTGTCTACTGTGCTTCCAGATGATGGTAATTAAAAAGAGAGTTAAATATTGCAATCTACGCTTGCTATCAACCATATCGTTGCCTGTACATGTGAGTAAAGAAGCAAATAACATATTGCACTGTGCGCTAATGACATTAGTGAATGGCATTTCATCACTTTTTTTTGGTGTCATGGTGTCATAATTTGGTGTCATAAGAAGAAGCTTGAAAAATGAAACTTAATCTGCACAACAATTAAAAGATTTGCTAACAAATATTACAACCCAAATACAAAATAATAGAATATCATAACTGTTTTAACAAAATTTGTCCCTGAGTCGGGTAAATTTAACGCATGCAAATTAAAAAGACTGAAACTAGTTATTCATGAATGGAAAAATAAAAAACAACTTTTTAGATAATATTTTAACAATTTATGGATCATTAACACATTGGAAAAATAGATAGATTTTTATATGAGTCAAAAAATTAGAATCATCTATTCATTTAATGTGAATTTTAAAAAGTAGCGCAAATATTTGCACATCTGTTATGTGTGTGTCAAAATGTAGAATTTTTCGAATTTAAAGTAACTTTAAATCAAAAACAGAAGAGGGTGCCCATATTTTCACCTATTCTTCTATTAGAAAAAAAATGTTGCATACATTGAAAAAAATATATAGCGCCAAAGTTAGGTACATTTAAAACAAAAAATAAAATGAAACCGTAAAACGTTATTTAATCGTATGTTCACTTCACATTTAAACTATCTTCGTTTCTCATTTGAAGAAAATTTACACCGTACGAAAAATTGTATCAAATCGAATATAAAGGGGAAAAGTTTCTTGAAGTTTTTCAATGCCTGTTTGCACATAATCACCATTAAGTAAATATGCTTTCTCGTTTTCTTTTAGTTGGATTTCAGATGGATTTTTTGAAGTCGGTTGGTACTTACTGTTTCAGATGACGGCCGGATTTAAAATCCATTACTGCTTCCTTTAATGCACGAAATTTCAACTTTATTTTTGAAAAGAATAGCGATACTTTATGGCAGATTTTAAGGAAATACATCGTAAACATAGTTCAAAAAAATGTAAAAAAAAGGTTTTAAATCTTCCTGCGTAGACGCAACATGTTAAAGCAAACACACGTTCAATGGGATTTTATTCATCTTTTAAGTCTCCCTTTTATGAACTTAAAGTACCTATACACTTAAAAGTTATGTAAATGAGCATATGTATGTTCCTGAATAGAATCTATAAATGTTATTTACAGCTTTATGTAAAAGTTTTCAGTTTAAGTAAATAAATATTTAAAAGTCTTCTGATTTAAATGCTATCCTTTAACTATGTTTATTACCTTAGTTTAGATTCGTTTAAGCTCATTTTCAGCAAACCATTACATATATATCAGCAGTCAAAGTGTGATGTTTAACAATAGAATCAGAATAGTAAAACTATAACAAATATTCGCTGTCAAAATGATACACGACGAGGTAAGTTATAATACAAGTACAGATCGCAGGATTTCGAAAATGCTAGAGAAATCATTTATCTTATATTAATGATGAATAATATAAAAATCGTAAAATATTCATATATCTTTCTTACTTGAAACTCATTAGCATTCAATAAGTCATGACAGAATGAAATGAGCAACAACTTGATGAATAATAATTAATCATAATGCATAAAGTATAGACTAGAATATAGACATCAAAATGTTGAAATTTTGTCAAAGCATTTACCACTCTATATTTATCTGCATTTATGTACGAACTAGGGTAACGGCACCAGTCGCAGACATGCTTAAGACATGCTCTCAGGTTAACTCAATTTTCTGAGCCTTTTAATGTATTTAGACTTTTTAGACTGTTTTTCCTTCATGCAACAGCATCTCATCTAAAGTTTGGATGCTTCTGGATCTTCCGAATCAGTTAATTCTATTTTAATTTTCTGAATTTTGATAAAAATTCTGGTCCCCAGTAAAAGACAGTTAAAAAATCTGATGATACTCAGCAAATAGGTTATGGAAATTTTGATCAATAGACAAATTTCCCTTTTTCTCTTAAAAATGTATAAAAGTTCTTTCTTATTAGAACTTAAGCCTTACCAGGAAACCATACGATCAAGGAAATTTGAAAAAAAATCTAAACTGGTAGCATTTGGAAGAACATTGTAAAATATAATTGTGGCACAAAAATTACGTGCTCTCATGTCCCCGTTATCGAAATATGAGGTCTTAAAGTCTGCCGAAATTTTAAGTAAAGTCGCCAAATTTAGCGACTTTCGTTCGGAAATGGTACTGCACGAAATCAACATCTGCATCTGACAAGACATCTCATTGCCATTTTTGGTTATTTTTTGACAAAGTGCGACAAAGATGTTTTAAGTAAATTGTTTAGTCGGGGGGGGGGGGGGGGGGGGTAACTAACGGGGGGGAGGGGTTCTCTTATTTGTATTTCATTAATGTGGTAATTAAAATTTCTTAATAAGAAGGTTTTTTTTTTCAATTGATATTGCATAAGGAAAACATATTAGCTTTGCTCAGAGCTTAAAAGAGATACTCATAATTAATTCTTATAAGAACAATAATAAGAAATTACTTAAAATATATTACATATATCATATTGTAATTAGCACTTAAAGTACTATAGTAAAATCTACTTAAAATTCACTAAAATCCAAAAAAAAAAAAAAAAAATTTTTTTCGTCCCGCGTTTTCAAAATTTTTTTTGGGGAAAGGGTCAATTCTGCCGTAAGAAGTTAAAGTGCACTAGCAGCAGGAATGAATTTTTGAGATATTTGAAGAACCGCGTTTCGGATTCCATACAGAGGAACGTTAGAATGCAATGTTCTTTTCGTTCTTATTTTCAGCGAAAATCAAATAGGCAAGCTTGTACCCTAAAACTGAATCACAGAAGGTGACAAAAAAGCTAAAAAATGAAAACTGAAAAAATTTGCAGATATTACGCCCCGGCAGAAGCTTATTTTACCGAAAAGTAACATAAACATACACATTGATGAAACTCACCTTAGAGTTTAGGGAATTCGTCAAGAGAGAGAGCGAGAACAAAAGATGGTTTGAAATCAATTTCCATAATATTTGCATTGTTTATACAATTAAAAAAATATATATATATTTCGGGTAATGGCGTTCCACCGCTTCTCCCTCCCCTATAATGCTACACTTTTGCAAATACATGTAAATACTTTTTCTTTAAGTACCAGGAGGGTCGACTGCCACCTCCTGACCTCCTTGAGCATTGAACCTGCTTTCATCACCAATAATAAGATAAAACTGAGGTTTAATATTGTTTTATAGTTGTCGTTTCTCTAGAAAAACTTTCCACTTGATAAGCTTAATAGTGTTTCTAAACCTTAACATACACAAGTAAAGCCGGGGTGCCTATTTCCCTCAATAGCGATATTGCTACACCCCCTCCCCCCCAATTCACGGAAGGCCCCATAAAAAGCAAAAGTCACCCCTAGACGAGAAAAGAATAACCCTAAAAACAACCCTTTAAAAAATTTTAATGGAAAAGTCTGTGAATGAAGTATATAAAATAAACATATATAATCTAAATAAATCAATAATAAATAGTGGATGAGAAAAAGCGCTTACACATCCTTACTATTTGTTCTCGATTTTTTATGACTAGTAAATTCATAACATCCTTAATGCATTAAAATTTGAAATTGGAAAACATTGAAACGATCATAAAAATTTCATTTGCAAAAATTAATCCTTAAAATTAAAATTTAAATTCGTCCATAAGTATGTAGAAAATTTTCTTTCATGTTAGATCGTAAAAACAGGAAAATAAATATTAAAGGTATTTTTGAAATATTTTCTTCATTCTGTACAGACTATTTCGAAAAACGGATATCTTTTGCATTTATTTTTCAATAACATTTTCACCTGTTAGCGTATTTGTTTCATCTTTCATATTACTGTTCTAATTCTAAGCAATATATATTACAAATTTACAAAAATAAACTTTGCGTTGTGTTTCCATTATTTAAAAAAAAAAGAGGTTCATCAAGGTGAGGGAATCCATCAAGCATTTATTTTTTCATCTTACATTGATTTCAATAAAAAGAAGTCAAAGAGGTCTCAACCCTACACAAATTTTACAAAGGGGGTATATAAATCATGATTCAAATCTATGGCAGTTCAGTCATTTTTTTTATATTATTAATTGCAAATGACATACCTTATGAGGAGGGTTCAGCTTGGGTAAGGAGGCAACTTGGTAGGTTACACCAGAATACTTTCCTATGTGACTTTCTACACAATGGCCACCCTAGATCCACGTTTCACTCTGTAATCTGCCTGCATCAGGATAATTCCATTTCAAGGGGGCCTTTCTAGTTCTTATTCAACCTTCTTATCCCTTGTATATGCTAGCCTCTACCATATTTTTCTTGGTAGGACACTTCCTTTTTTCAAATCTTGGGATTTTTATCTCACTCTCCACATGGCTGCCTCGTTTCTTTTCTACTTTTTCCAGCCTCCCCTTCACCTTCTCTTTTTCCTCCTTACTTCTGTTGCCAAACCACCAAAGAAAACCCCTTTCCAAAAATATCACCCCCAGACCAACAAGTGCAGAGTTGAGTTGAAGAGAGTGGGTGGGGAGATGTGTTAGAATTTGATATCAGAAAATCCCACAGTTGTATTGCAAAAATATAATTGAGGAACAATTTCCTACAGCACAAAATAATTAAAGACTTAGAAGAGGTCAAATAATACTCTAATTTCTAAATTTTTAAATGATTCAGCGCTATAGCTAACTGTAACTGTCAATTCACTGTTTACATATAGTAGCTACCTTAGACATACCAACATATTTTCCCCCACCAAAAGAAAAAAAATCACATTTTTTTTAAACAGATGTGCCAGTCTTTCATTGTGCAAAAATTTTAAAAGCCAGTAAAGAAAATTAGTACTAAATGTGACACAGAATCTTTTCCCCATTGAATACACAATCCCAAAAAAACAAACAAAAAACAGATAACCAAATTTAACCGCGGAAGGTTCAAACACAATGTAAGCACATACCCAGGATTCCAAGCAAGCTAAACACCAGCCCAACATGGAACACCAAGCATGTATTCACACTGCGGTTAACACCACAAAGTGTAAATCGGGGCCCCATGATAAACACCTGTCGCGGAACATAATTAAACACGTTACATCAAAATGGAATACGTTTGCGAGAAAAATTAACCTGCTATGAAAAATGAAAAACACAAGAAGGATGGCACAAATGTGGCATTGATTTGAAATAGTATGACCAGTGGCAAAAGTGACCAATAAACATTTTAAATATTAAGTAATAACCTCATATGACAATTATGTACAGAATGGTCGCATATTTCTGTTTTGTGAACACAACAATTAGTAAGATGCACTTCTATTACTCTGAGCTTTGTTGAAGTACACAAAAATATCTTCAGCCAGAACCAATTTCCAAAATTACCAAACAAGCAAATATACATACAAATACACAATATCATAAGGATAAACACTAAGGGTTTATATAGTAAGTAAGATGAATAATACATATAGATTACCAAATAGAATACAACATAATTCTTGATTACACAGAGAAACTATACAATTTAGACAGATCAAGAGTGTGCAACGAATCCTTGATTGTTTCGCTGCCTCAAATTGTATCGCATGTTACGTACTTGTGACATGTCATTGTCATAAGAGGTAGATACCTCTACATTTGCTCCTACATTTAAGTCATCGTCTATTTGACTTTCACCAGTTTCATAGTTTGTAACAGTCTGCAATGAACGTAGAGCACAGTTATCATTTGACCAAATTGGGTGAAAAAGATCCACAGAAGGTTCAGGTTGTACAGTATGCTCGGACACTATAGTTGATTTGTCAGACTCGACAGGACTCTTCCTTTCAAACAGATTTTGATTAGCATCTACAACTAAAGGTGCTGTCGTGTCATAACTGTTACGACTTGCATATGGAATGAGTCGATTCATGTGAACAGTTTGCACTTTCCTTAAATTGTCAAGTAGGGGCAATTTCAAATAAAACGGGAGACTTTTGAGAAATTACCCGATAAGGACCTACATTTTGTTTTACCAATTTTTTCAAAAGACCCACCGGAATTACCTCAGAGTGAAGATACACTAAATTGCCTAATGCTATATTCTTAAAGGACCGCTTTGCATTTGATATCTCCTCCTGCCTTTTAGCAGCATTTTCCAAATTTTCTTTAATATTACCATACACAGAATACAATCTATTACTTAGAACCTGCGAGTACGTCTGAACATCAGAATAAGACCTAATCGGTGAATTTAACAACAGATCCGATGGAGTTCTCAGATCCCGACCATAGGTTACAAATGCCAGACTATCTGAAAGTGCACTGTGTCTACTTGTTCTGTGAGAAAAAAGTGCAAGTGGAAGACGCTGACACCAGTCCGCCTGATTTTTCTCCACTAAATGAGAAAGGTTATTAATTAACGTTGCATTTAGCTTTTCAACCACCCCATTTCCCTGCAGGTTGTAACTAACAGTCTGTCTCTTTTGAATTCCCAACACTTTACACACTTCTAGC
The DNA here is from genome assembly GCF_026930045.1 of Uloborus diversus. NCBI lineage: Eukaryota > Metazoa > Arthropoda > Arachnida > Araneae > Uloboridae > Uloborus > Uloborus diversus. The sequence continues at coordinate 92,194,150 of NC_072731.1, read as the reverse complement.
ATTGCTTCAGAAATAAAATTCTGTCCCCTATCCGTATAAAGCACATCCATTATCCCATAACGTGATATGAAATCAATAAGAACCTTAGCCACAGTGCTACTCTTTATGTCAGGTACAGGGTAAGCCTCTGGCCAACGCGTAAAATAGTCAGTTAACACTAAAATCCACTTATTACCCTGGCTAGAAGTCACTAGGGGACCAACCGCATCTATTGAGACCTTCTGAAACGGACGATTTGGCACAGGAATATGCTGCAGGGGAACCTTTTAGTTCCGCTTAAATCCCCGCCGACAAATGCAAGAATGGCATGATGCCACATAGCTCTTGACTTCATTGAAGTAGCCTGGCCAATAAAAAGACTGTCTAATCCGGCCTAAGGTTCTAGATAACCCCGGATGAGCTAAACATTTGCTGTCATGACATAAAAATAAAATTTCATATCTTAAGGATGCAGGTACAACGAACTTGGGTTTTCTATTGTAGTACGTATCATACCTAGCACCTTTGGGAAGACACATTGAAATATTGTCGTTGTTCTTGAAAAATTGAAATTTAGGGTGCAAATCACTTGTGTCTTCCTTATTTTCTAGTTTCCCCAAAATGTTCTTGCAATACTCATCGCATTCTTGACGCTTACGAATTTTGTCATTATCGATAGAACCAAAATCTGTTTCTCAGATAGCATTTACGACCGGAATAATTTCATCAGGATTACTATTGACAACCTCTCTTGATAAATGGTCTGCAAATTGATTCAACCTCCCCGGTTTATGAATTATGGTATATGAATGTTCCTGCAGAGAAAGTACCCAACGTGCTATTCTGGAAGAGGAATCCTTTAAACTAAATACATACGACAAGGATTTTTGATCACAATAAATAGTAAATGACCTTCCCACTAAGTAGTGTTTAAAGTGATGGACACCAAAGATTACCCCCAAGACTTCTTTTTCGTAAACAGAATAGTTAATTTCTGCCTGGGCTAACTTACGTGAGGCACATGCAATGGGATGCTGAAATCCCGAATCATCTTCCTGCAAAAGTACGCAACCAAGAGCATAAGCACTAGCATCAGTTGCAATTGAAAAGGGTTTCTCAAAATTGGGCAGTTTTAAACAAGTTGCAGATATCAAGGCTTGTTTCAAAGTACGGTAGGACTCCTCAGCTTCACTTGACCAGTGGAATTTAACATCACTTTTAGTCAGCTTAGTCAATGGTGGGGCTATTTCAGCAAAATTCTTAATAAATTTTCTGTAAAAACCCGTTAAACCCAAAAATGCTCTCCCGTGCATCTTGGTGGTGGGTGTTCGAAAATCAAGTACCGCTTGCACATTTTTCCTGTCAGGTAAAACTTTTCCCTCTTTAATTTTGTGCCCCAAAAAGGATATTTCCGATTTTGCAATAGAGCACTTCTGTGACTTTAATTTAAGGTTATGGGTTTGCAGTCTGCGGAAAACCATCTCAAGCCTTTCTACATGTTCAGTAAAGGTTTTTGAACCAATTACTATGTCATCAATGTACACAGCAATAGAAAAAGGGGAAAGGCCTGCCAAAATAATGGACATCAGGCGCTGAAAGCTCGAACTTGCATTCCTTAAACCAAAGGGAAGTCGGCAGAAATGAAAGCTGCCCATGTTTTGTACCACAATCCCTGCCTTATGAGCATCATCCTCATGAAGTTTCATTTGAAAAAACCCAGAAGTGAGATCAAGTGTTGAAAAAAAATTTGCCCCTCCTAACATATCTAACATTTCACTCACATTTGGTAAGGGAAAATTTTCAGGCAAAGTTTTCTCGTTTAGTTTTCTTAAGTCTACCACAAGTCGATATGATGAATCTGGCTTTTTCACCAGTAATACAGGCGCGGCATAAGGGGTCGTCGAGGGCTCAATAACACCCGCCTCTAATAATTCATTGACCTGACGAGCCATTTCAGTTTGTAAATGGTGCGGAACACGATATGGCTTTTGCCTGATGGGAATGTCGTCAGTGAGTCTAATTCTATGTTTGATTAAGTCACAACAACCCAGCTCTGAAACATTTTTCGCAAATATATCGGTGTACTTCCCCAAAAGGTTATTTATCTCTTGTTGTTGGGATTTAAGGAAAGATGAGATAGATCAATACTGCCTCCCCAAGCCGTAAAATCAGGCTCTAAACTATCATCATTTTCAAGTATATGATTAATAACCGACTCATTTATATCAGGTATTACCTTCACCAATTTTAAATTTTTATTTAAGACCACCATTTCATCTGAGAAATTTATAACTTGCACTAAACATATGTTGTCGGGGGTTATGACTGACACGGAATTAGCGACCAAGATATTTTTATTAACAAAATTATCATTTGGCTCTATAAATATTTCTTTTTTGTTGTTGTAATTATTCGGACTTGAGATTCTAACCGAAAACACCTTTTCTGAGTTAGGTGGTATTTCAACCTTATTAAACAATATGTCAAAAATATCAGTATTCTATTGATGAGAATTAGAATTTACTAGGTCATGTAACCGAGGGCTTCTATTTTCATCTGACCAGGAAATTTCAGTATCCCCGTCCGTCATCACCCTTCTTTCAAAATCCAGTATGAAATGGAATTTTGTTAGAAAATCAATGCCTAGCCACACATTGAACGAACGGAACAATTTATTTTCTAAGACATACACTTCTATTTCAAAAGATTTCTTTTGTAAGTACATCTTTAAACTGGTCTTTCCACAAACCTTAATATTCATACCCCCAATTGCAGTCAAATTATTTGTACCAATTCTCTGAATTTCTAATTTTAAAGCAGAACATGCTTCCATATCAAGTAGACTTCTGCTTGCCCCATTATCCAACAAAATTCTGGTACTATACTTATTTATTTAACTCAATTATTGGCAATGAAAAACTTATTTCGTCGAAAAGACCGAAGACATATGGGGTGTCTTCCAAAACTGGCTGTCTTCCACCACTTTGCCCCTTTACATGTTTAAATTTGGTTTATTTCTTTCTAGTTCCCTATCCATTTCCTGATCCATCCTGAAGTTATGCTGTTGATTACAATAACGAGCAATGTGCCCCTCCTGGTTACATCGGTAACAAACTATGGGCCTTCGTTGACCTTCATGTTTACTATAGAATCTACTAGACCGGGATCTTAAGGGGGTTGAGCATGCACGGAAAGGCTGACGCAATATTATTTCTGATTATTGTTACAGGCACGATAGTGATTATGAAACCACATGTCGTCGCCCCTCTGGGTGGTCGACAACCCCGGGGGAGGGGGGAAAGCAGTGGGGGAGCCGTTTTCTAAAACACTCATAACTCGCGAACTATTTGAGATAAAACACTGAAAAAAGTGGCAATCGACGCAACAAAACAAGGGCTTCATAAAAGCTAAATATAATTATGGACCTATCTTTGTTGGTTTCTGAGTAAAATTCCATTTTTCGCAAACAAGGAAAATTTTTGAATAAAATGCTCAAAACAAACTTTTTTTGACCAAAATAAATTCCAAATCAAAATTGTTTGATTTTTTTTTTCAAATAATGTCTAAAATATCATTATTCAGTTTGTTAAAATCATTTAAGTACTGTTAACGCGTTGAAAAACAAAATGACAGTAGCAAGCTCGAACACGATTTGCATTATAGTTCAAGATCTGAAGGGGTATTTTGAGCATGCATGGAAGACCTGACGCAAAATTATTTCTGATTAATGTCACAGGCACTATAGTGAATATGAAACCACATGTCTTCGTCCCCCTGGATGGTCGACAACTCCGGGGGAGGGGGGGAAAGCAGTGGGGGGGGGGAGCTGTTTGCTAAAACACTCATAACTCTCGAACTATTTGAAATAAAACACTGAAAAAAGTGGCAAAAGATGCAACAGAACAAGGGCTTGAAAAACCTAAATATGTTTATGGTCTTATCTTTGTTGGTTTTTAATTAAAATTCCTTTTTAGCAGACATGCAAAAATTTTGAATAAAATATGAAAAGCTTTTTTTTTTAAAGATAAGTTCTTTTTTAAAATTTTTTAACCGTTTAGGAAATCAATAAAACCTGAATTTCATTATTCAGTTTGTTTAAAATTACTTAATTATTATCAAAGCGTTGAAAAGTGAAATAAAAGCAAGCTCAAACAGCATTTGAGGTAATTCACAAAAAAAAAAAAAAAAGTTTACGGAATGTACCTTGAAGACTCGACATAAACCAAAGAAAATTTTGTGGCTCTCCTGTTGTGGCGGTTTATTTCGTAATATTATCAAAACAATGTCTCAGTTAAGTAATTACTTAATTATTTACCCTTTAACGCATTATAGCTGCTTAGTGTGGGTCACAATGGCACTTTTTAAAAAATTAAAGCATGCAAGTTTGCAAGTACGAAGTAATTACGGAAAGGATAAACTATCAGGATAACCCTTTTTGCAGATTTTACACTTGAGTTATGAAACATAGTGAGCTGCTATTGCCACATAAGCAGCATCAAAATTTCAGTGGAACGTTAAAGAAATTGTGAATAGTCTCGTATTCAGAGAAGTCCTGCAATGGCAATGTTTTCAATAGCGACTGCAAAACTGCAAAAGAAAACCAAAGAAACATTTAACCTGGGAAATGTTAGCTCAAAAGTGATGTTAGTACATCTAAAAATCATTCCCATACAATAAGCCCAATGCTAGGTTAGGTTCATCAGAATGGTTCACTGAAGCAAAGCGCGAGGTCCGATTTCGTGAATGTAATTGAAAATGATACTTCTTGCAGCAAAACTCTAGAAGAAGCACCCTATTTTAAGAACAAAGTTCAAGTTATCGATGGAATGAATGACTCTGGTCCATAATGTCCCAAACACTACTTTCAAATGTAACAAAGATTTTGCAGGTCTCCAAATAAAAAAATATTAAAATTTTCTCTCCAATAGTCAAAGTACACGAGTGGACCTTAAACACGATCGGTACATCTCACTGTCGTTTTCATAACTTGAAAATCAGAAGCTCCGGAAAGTACATTACAATAATTTCTTGTCATTTCCATCAGAAATAAATATAATATCAGCTCTTTACCATGCTCCTGCAATTCTTTCCAACATGTGCTAAGAAGTATTGCTCAACTGTACTATTGAATCAATTCCCCTGTACCTTAGCAGTGCCTTTAGATGTAACCAAGTTTGGGTTTCACTTGAATGAAAATAAAACAATAAAGCCCCACACCTTATGATGCAGCCAGTGTTACCACAGAGTCTAATTCCACCCTGCGCAGGCAAGAACTGTAAATAATCTTGTAATTGTTTTATTAATAATTCATCTTGCTGTAAATACTGTGCTTTTAAGACTAAAGCAAAAACCCATAAACTACAAAATACTCGGAAGAGAACGATTCAATAGAACAATTACAAGTCAACAAAAAAGAGTATGATGCAGCTTTCAGAATTTCTGATATATTAATGCTTTATGTATGCATATTGATATTCTACAATTATTTTTTAATACGCATTATTTTACTAATTTTATTCAATTAGTTTTTTTAGAGCTCTAGTGTATAATTTTATATTTATATTCGTTTTCATAAAAGCTCAAGTTTCTCATTTTTTATATTTATTTAGTACATATTATTTCTTGTATCATTGTTCTTTGTTGAGTAAATTATAAAAAGCAATATCCGCAAAACAATACCCGCAATATTCTTTTGCGCAAATTAAAAACACAAATTAATAGAAATAAATTAAAATTATATTTGAATTGAAACTACTCTGGGCCTGGTTCCCTAGTTCCTCTCAAATTTAAAGCAGTATATAACAAAATTAAAGCCATAGTTAAATACTTTGCAATTAGAATAAATTTGTAAACTGAAGAATAAATAGTTCGTCATAAGGATAATAAGGCTATTTTTTTCTCCTTAGCATACTGCCGTTTTATTCAATGTGCTAACTTAGGCAAGTGCTTGCATTTTCTATTTCGCTTTTTAACGCTCACGTTGGTAATAATTAAGTAGTTTTAAACAAACTGAATAATGAAATTTCAGGTTTTATTGATTCCCTAAACGGATAAATAATTTAAAAAAAGAACTTATCTTTGGAAAAAAAAACTTTTCGTATTTTATTCAAAATTTTTGCATGGCTGCTAAAAAAAGGAATTTTAATTAAAAACCAACAAAGTTAAGACCATATACATATTTAGGTTTTTCAAGCCCTTGTTCTGTTGCATCTTTTGCCACTTTTTTCAGTGTTTTATTTCATATAGTTCGAGAGTTATGAGTGTTTTAGCAAACAGCTCCCCCCACTGCTTTCCCCCCTCCCCCGGGGTTGTCGACCATCCAGGGGGACGAAGACATGTGGTTTCATATTCACTATAGTGCCTGTGACATTAATCAGAAATAATTTTGCGTCAGGTCTTCCATGCATGCTCAAAATACCCCTTCAGATCTTGAACTATAATGCAAATCGTGTTCGAGCTTGCTACTGTCATTTTGTTTTTCAACGCGTTAACAGTACTTAAATGATTTTAACAAACTGAATAATGATATTTTGGACATTATTTGAAAAAAAAAAAAATCAAACAATTTTGATTTGGAATTTATTTTGGTCAAAAAAAGTTTGTTTTGCGCATTTTATTCAAAAATTTTCCTTGTTTGCGAAAAATGGAATTTTACTCAGAAACCAACAAAGATAGGTCCATAATTATATTTAGCTTTTATGAAGACCTTGTTTTGTTGCGTCGATTGCCACTTTTTTCAGTGTTTTATCTCAAATAGTTCGCGAGTTATGAGTGTTTTAGAAAACGGCTCCCCCACTGCTTTCCCCCTCCCCCGGGGTTGTCGACCACCCAGGGGGGCGAAGACATGTGGTTTCATAATCACCATCGTGCCTGTAACAATAATCAGAAATAATATTGCGTCAGCCTTTCCATGCATGCTCAACTTCCTTCAGATCCTGGACTATACGGTTATCCCCTCGATGTGTTGGGCGAAAACTCTGGTGTTGTCCAGCACATTGGTTACCCACAGAAAATTCTTGAAACTGCTTCTGCAGTGCTTCAACTTGCTTACCAAGATTTTCAACAATTTGAGCATACTTAGATGTGTGCTTGACAAGTGTATGTGTAAGCCCAACCTCTGCTCCCTGAACCACATTAATGTGAGAGTTTTGCAACTTTACAGATTTCTCGATCAGCAAGGCCTGTTCTTTGGCCTGTGTGAAATCTTTTGGGTTATGTTCTATTAATAAATAGGTATAACCCAGGTTCGAATCCTGGTCACGGCACCATTTTGTTCTAATTCTAAGCAATATATATTACAAATTTACAAAAATAAACTTTGTGTGTGTTTCCATTATTAAAAAAATAACAGGTTCATCAAGGTGAAGGAATCCATCAAACTATTTATTTTTTCATCTTTCATTGATTTCAATAAAAAGAAGTCAAAGAGGTCTCAACCCTACACAAATTTTACAAAGGGGGTATATGAATCATGATTCAAATCTATGGTGGTTCAGTCATTTTTTTTTTTTTTTTTTTGATATTATTAATTGCAAATGACATACCTTATGAGGAGGGTTCAGCTTGGGTAAGTATTTTATAATTCAATAAAAAATCTAATTATAAATTCAATTTAAGCAAACATTGTTTATAAAAATGTATTTTCTGAAAATATTTTCCTATTAAGAAAAGCTGTAGGGTGGTCCAGCACAATTTCCGATCACTACATTTTAGAGAAAAGTAGTGATCTGCTAATATTCATTTAAAAATATAAAATTTCAATGTAGTATGATCAATTGCTTCGAATCCTGCAACATTTTCCTTCATTACGAACACGTTTACTAAGTAGGGATTTGCTATTTGGTAAAAAAAAAAAAAAAACTAAGCGTATATTTAAACTGTATACTAAAAAATTGTTGTTTCAATAATTGGCTGTAAAATATGCATAAAATTACAAAGATCCCCCTCCCACTGTCAAAATTTAGTTACTTGCGTTACTTTTTTTAAAATTAACTTAAAAATAGTGTTAGCTTTTGATCAGTGTTTCCGATTCTGTTGTAAATTTTAAAACTAACTACAGATATATTTATCAAACGTTGTCCCTGTATCAATTATTGATCATACGAGTCACTGCTGATCATGTATAGTCCTTGTTGTAAAAATAGTCGGAAAAAGATAACGAATGCATAAATTTAGTTTTAAGGTTACAGATGATACTTATTAGTTGCAAAAAATATAACAACCCTTAAAAAGAATAGAGAAAAATACAAAAAGTTTGTGACTAGAAATTTAAGATGTTTCAAGGTTTTAAACAGTCGCTTTTTCTGGAAAAAATCTTGTTTGCTGCTAAATCAAGTTTTGTGAGATATTTTATTTCATCTAATGTATTATTTATAATGCTTGTATAACCTTTTTAAAACAACACTATCTGAAAAAAGAAATAAAATAAAATCATTCATTTGGAGATAATCAAGAAATGCTCCGATCCAGGGGTAATTCCTGTTTTATAAAAATTACACTATGTTAAACTATATTTCATTTTTTAAGGAACAAATCAATGCACACTGTGGAGAAGGGTGGAAAAAAAAAAATTCAGGCTCGAGTCGCTATAGTGCAGAAAAAACGCTATTGGTAAAAACTTAAAAAGAAAACAGTGAAAATGACAAATTTCACCGCTTCTTCGTTTTTTTTTTTTACTTTTGCATCAACGTCTTTTCGTCTTTTGTAATGTTGTAGAGCGAAAAAGTTACGATTGGTAAAGAATTAAAAGAAAAAAAAAAGGAAAAATATAAAAATGAAATCGGATTATATGCTTCTCTCCCACAAAATTCTCCCCCAAAAATGGAAAATTTCATCGTTTTTCGTGGTTATTGTTTTTTTACTCATTGTTTTTTTTACTGCTATATGGATGCTTTACTCGCCAAATCGGTTAACTCCATAAAACAAAAAGTCGAGAAAAGTGATGAAGAAGATAGTGCTATCTATAGGAGTGAATGGGCCCTCGTGTTACATTTTCTGCCATCGCAGGATCAGAATTGTACTGAACCAAAACTTTAATATAAATTCACATGCTAAGCATTGATTAAGCACTATTAAAGCAGAAATAAGGATTTTTTCAAAAAGTAGAGTTAATCGATTTGGCAACTGAGACATCCATATGATAAAATAGTCTCAATGGGTACTAATACAAGAAACTTTTAATTTCTCTGTTTACAGATTACCCGAAAATTTTCGAAATCTAATAAAATTAAGTATACATGCAGCTCTTTAAGTTATTTCGTAAACTTTGAAATACATTTATGTTAAATACTAAGGGGCCGTACTTATGTTAATATTGATAAATTCTTGAGAATACTTTATTTGAGGAACAATTGATGATATGCAACTTGCTTTATGATGATAAGATTGCGAACTTTAACAATAAAAACCATGATTTTTTAAAAGAAAATCAACCGACCTTATATAATACATAATGCACATGTACACACTTTATTACCTTATTACGTACTTGATAGTAATATGAAAACAAGTTAGTGCAGACAAAACCAATCAATTCATTTTAACGACGAGGTAAAATTTTACATGTCACAAACTAGAAACTTTCTTTTACACAAACTAAAAACTTTCGTTTTCTTTCCCTCTTAATCTTCTTCTCAAACATTTTTCGAGCAAGATGATGAAATGAAAAGTGGGATTATGAAGAGTAGAAAAAGAGGTAGTTTTGCAAATCCAAATGAGAAAGACATGACGAAAATGGATGGGTGGGGAAGGGAGGGGGGGGGGGAGAAAACAATGAAATTGTTACGTTGACAGTTTTGCCTTAAATCTCTATTCAATAAAAATAATCGAAAAGAAGTATCCTACGAATTCATTTCCTTTATTGATCCTTTATTTATTTACTTTTTATGTATTTAATTTTTTCACCGAATTTTATCATGTAACGCAGTCAAAACAAGTGAAAATACGTTGATCAAACATTGAACATATTTTATAAAATTAGGTTACATAATTTGTACTGACCTTGTACCATACTAAAAAAATATTTTATTGTCTTAATCATTTTGCTTTTTAGAAATTATTTGCTAACGATTTTGACATTTTTCCGATCTTTTCGCTTGTTTAAATGTAATTTGAATATTTAAAACTTTATCAGGAATTGTATCTCTAAATCTCTTAATGTACGAAAATATTAGTATTCTATAAAAAATAGAGAAATAAATAATGCCTATTTATTTTTGTGTAATCATAAAGTTCTTTTTGTAAATTTTAATGGTTTTTTTAAATGCTTTGAAGGTCATTTGCTATGGGCGTATTTTTAATTATCGAAATTCGGGGCCGAGTAAAAACTTATTTTACCTTAATTTTTTTTTCTATCAGTATTTGTTTCTCTGCTGAAGAACAAACAATGCATTCAAATCTTAAACATTATCCAACCTATTTCGCTCTTCGCTGATATCGTAATCTCATTGTTTGACAACGTAAAAATATTGATACTAGCAGGCTGTAAATATCCTTTATTCTCGATCTTAATAAGAGCCGTCCCTGACTCTCAAATACAGCCATCTAGTATATGAAATTATGGAGTACAAAATACAGTGGATTATACAGGGTGATCCGTTTTAACCTGCAGGACCTTTATTTTCGCAACCGTTAGTCCTAGATGTATACTTCCAATTGCAAAAATTTCCAAAATCGGATGCAGAATGAAGATATTGGATGTTTAAATTAAAAATAAAAATAAGTCAAAAGATACAAATTTATGTTTTTATACGAGCTCCAAGTCCCTTAATTTATATTTAGAAAATAACTAGTGTTAAGTGTTATGTGTTCTGGTTCGCGAGGTTCATCTTAACTTGAGGTCGGCCGTTAGGGTTGGGGTACTTTAAATTTTAAATCCTTAAGTATACAATAGCCAATGAATAAGTAACCAATGTTTTGGAAATGTTTGACATGCAGAGAAAGGATTTATTTTGCCGAGCCCGTACTGGATCCGGTAAATTAACTGCTTTCCTGTTAAGACTGACATTTTAGGAGAATGAAGAAACGAAAAAGTCAGCAACAATGAACGCTAATTACTGGAAACTAGGGTTAATCCACGGGAGTTAGGGTTAAAATTTCGACTATCAAAATATCACCAAACAAACAATATCTTCGTTTAAGTGCAGAAGCAATTTTCACCTGTCATACCATGACGGGCAATTTTCTATTTTAATATTAGTTCTTGTTCTAGTAAAACTAGTATTTTTTCAAAAAAAAAAAAATCAGAGTTATTTCATTGTAAATTAAAAGAAGTATACTAAGCTAAAACGCACTAAATCAGGAAAAGATGATCAATGAAAAATGTCTTATAAATTAATATTTTAGTAAATTGATTTACAAGAAAATTAGCATTTAAAAACAAAACATTGTTCAATTAATTACATTTAAAATATAAATTTATTATTAAATTATTTTAAATAACATTTATTATAGTGGAGGAAGGTAGTAAAATGGAACAAAGTGCATTATTTCACATATCTATAAAATGGTTGATTTTTTTGAAAGTTATTACTTTTTTTTATATAACTTTGTAGTTTTGTGCATTTAATCCGAACTCAATAGAAAAATTAGCTGATGAGTTTGTAAAATGATTTTCATTATTTTTTCATTTTTATCGAAGACATAAGACAGTCATTGACAGCATGTTTCCAATTCCAGGATATGAAACATTACGCGAAAATAAATAAATAAAATAGCTCTGTGCGAAACTTTACTAAAAAAAAGGGGTAAAAAGAAGCAACTATGAATTATAGCAGGGAGCATGTGGATGGTTTAAATCCAAGTTTGAAGTAATTCTACTGCCTCCTAAATCTTTCAAGAAAAGAACAGTTATTAAGCAGAAATAAATGATTTTCTTCAAAACGATGGAGAGAAATCAATAACTATTTTAAAACTTGCGACTTACAGTTTCTTTTAAACTGTTTCAAGAAGAAATTTAACTATATCTGTTATCGACTCTTTTCTTCTCGAACGTACGGTTTAGTATTGAGGAAAAAATAACAACGTGGCGTAATACATGTCTGGTTGATTAATCTGTGGATTTCATTAAAGAAGGATGCGATGGAATTTTTGAAAAGCTATCGATATCAAATATCGGTTTAATCGCATGAGTTTCATTTTCTTTTCTTAATTTCACTCTAACGTATTTTCTTCTGTAAGATGGAAAACATGCGAACAGAAACATACTTCAGACTAAAAAGAAATGAGCAATAGCTTTGTATTTAACTTCTCCAACTGTTTTTAAAAACACAACTCAAACGAATTTCTGTGACAGAAAAGTAATTGTTTTTTCATTTATCCAAGACAGGAAAAAAAATAAGAACAAAATTGAAATAACATGAGTCATGATGTTCTATTGACATCATGCAAATTGATATTTCTGAAGGAACACAGAAGTAAAAGTTAAATTAACTAGTGAATATTTAAAAAAAAAAATTGCAAATTGAAAAATCATCTGTTTGTCGACAATTCAAGTTATTATTAAAAATTTAATGAAAATATGCCCTGAAAATAAAGCACTCTAGCTCCCAAACAAAATAAATATTTCATTGAAAATAAGTAAAATAACAAACAACAAACAAGTGCCTAATCACTTCCCTGAATTTCCTTAAGGTTAAACTTTCAAGCTTCCACCTGGACTTCCTCTCCTCTGGTTCTTCATGTGATTAAAATACAGATACTCTAATGACGTTTAAGCTTTCAACTTGTAATATAGTTTTATTATACTTAATATCACACTATAAAAAAATATTGTAGGCATGAAAAAAACTGGAACATGAGTGAAGAACAATAGCTGAAATGTATTTAATAGTGGAAATAACAGTTACAACTTTATAGGTTTTTATTTAAATACATTCTGAAAAATGGAGTTACAGCGGGGAAAATAGTGAATTTGACAAAAAAGAAATGGTGGAAGTTGAAATATAAATAGAGTTCAAAATAAAATAGCAAATAAAATAAATAAATGCATAAAATTTAATAAAAAATAATTAAGTAACATTTAACAATAATATATAAATTAAATAAAATAATATATAAGTAAGGGCAACCATTTTTTTTTTCAAAATGTTTTCAAGTTTTTAGGATTAAAAGACAGATTTAAGCAGTTGATAACCATGAAGTAGAAGTGTTGTGTGTGTTTGTGTGAGGGAAAAGTAGTAAGTGCGTGTGTGTAGTTTTTCTGTTGAATCCTTGCATATATATTATTGAAAGCATATTTGCTGAATACTTAAGAATATCGGTTATACTACTTAAATTCAAATAATAGAATACTTCCCATTTTTTGAAAAATTTTTTATTCTAACCAAATATAAGTACAAATTAGGTATTTAAATGAACGTGCCACCTTTCTTAGATCTTGATGTTTACATTTCATTTCAAATATACTTAATTAAAAATAATCTCAGACAGAGTAATCCAAAGGTTTATAGTATTGAAGACTTACATTGAGTCAAAAAATTTGAAAATTCAAATTAAAGGGGGGGGGGACCTTTCAAAAGAAACAATATCAATATTAGAATGCGTCATTTTTTGCTGGATTCAATGCTTTTACCCTTTCTCACACGGATTCTTCCACCTGTTTCCATTAATCGTTTCTGACACTGTTTCCATACCCTCTTAAATGTGGCATCGAGCTCAACTTTGTTGGCGGGCAACAGGTCTTGAACCGCTTTCCTTAGATTTGACGGTACCATTGGTAGAGTTACTTGACCAGTTTAATACTGAAATTCCTTTTTCTGTTTAAAATGCATGAGTCATTTTAGAGATGTGAAACGGAATAGAATCTTGCTGAAAGATAAAATGTGTCACCAAATGTGCAACTATTGTGTCTCAGATGAAGTTTCATGCAATATTATTGATAAACAGCGGAAGTCGCGCATTGCTTTATTTTAATTGAAGTGTCCGCCAAATGATAACACCACTTGAGTTTACATCGAAATTAACGATGATTCCCCCATCAAAAGGAGCAAAAGACCCCTTTAGAAACACCCGAACGCAACCAAAAGGGTAGGTACACAACTAGACCCCACTAGGAGTCTACGTACCGAATTTAAACTTTCTAGAACATACCGTTCTCGAGTTATACGACATACATACGCACATCCGCACATACGCATATACGTACATACAGACTTCACGAAAAAAATCCGTTGTAATTAACTCGGGAATCGTCAAAATGGATATTTCGCGTGTCTATACGTTCTTAGGCACTTATCCACGTGTGGTCGAGTCGAAAAAAAAAAAAAAAAAAAGAAAAAACTCAACATTCATTCGGAGATGAGTAAAATGGAAATTAAGGTCGATTTTTGAATGAAAATTTTTTTGCGAATACAATACTTCCTTTTTGTAAAAAGAAGTAAAAAAACACAAAAAAATATACGATAAATAAATCTATATAAAAACTGCTCAACGCTCCCCCCCACCTATCTACTGAACGATGCTCTCTTTTAGGTGTAATACTCTGTATTTACATTAGTTACATTTATAGGACGTTAAAATATGCAAATAATGTTGCGCATGTCTGTTTGTACAATCTTTTGGATAAAAGTTAATCTGATTCTGCTTGGGGATAAAAACTTTTTATCTACATACCTTGTAATTTTACAAGAAAAAACCCTTATTATACAGTTGTTCTATCAGAATTTAATATAAAACTAACTTTATAAACACACAACACTGCAAAATAATGTGTAAGGTTACTTGTGTTAATAGATGTAACGTTACACGAATTCTGAACTATGTAGCATCACTGTTTTAAAAACTCAAATTGTTGGAGGAACCATGCACTATGGTTACAGTAGAATACAATGCGCATTTGTAAAGATCAGAATCGGTGCAGAGCAGATAAACTCCTATTAGCGGAAAGAAAACCGACCTCGGTAGCCGAGCGGCAAAAGCTCGTTTTGCGAGTGTGAGATTCGCGTTGGGGGTTTCGAAGACCAATCAGGTCATTTCCTCTCTTTGTGCAATAAAAATATCTTGTTTGTATATTAAAATAAATAAATATTGTACATTAAAATATTTGGTGTATATTTGCTGTTAAAAAGCATGAACTTGATAAATCGTTCAAGAAAGTCAGATGAAAGCTTACATTTTGTAAGCACACAGAAAATTCTTGTGTAACCTTGAGCAGAAATAAGTGAGATGTTACGCTATAGTTACATTTAAGCCTTGGTTTCCTAGAAGTGAACTCGCCGATCGTCTGCGTCGCTCCTTGCCGAGGGGTGAACTTGATTCTTCTGCGCATGCGCGCTCGAGCTAAATCGACGTCGTGAATGGCCATGCCGGAAACCAATTGACTTTGATTTCAGCGTCATGGCGAGGAGCGACGTCGAAGATCATAGATTCGCTCCTAGAAAACCAGGGCTTTAACATGAAGTAACCTTCCACAAGCGATGAGTAATTTACACCATTTATATCAGTTAAAAGACTCCAGAGCAGTGAAGGCAGCTAAGCTGCCACCGATTTCATGGAGTAAGGTAACACAATTTTTTTCACAGTGAATGAAAGGTGGCTGGAGAGAAGATATATGCATTATTTTCATTTGTAAATTTTAGAAAGATTGACATTTTGTATTTAAAAACGCAATAAAATAATCAGTAAAAAATCTTTTTTTTTTTTTCATTTTCCACAAGGTAAGTTTTTTTATAAGTCAAGCTCTAAAATTTACTCAACTCAACTTTAAGGGAACATTTTTGATTTTGAATGATATATATATATATATATATATATATATATATATATATATATATATATATATATATATATATATATATATATATATATATATATATATATATATATATATATATATATATATATATATATATATATATATATATATATATCTAATGTTGTAATTTTGTAATTAGGAAAGACAAACTCAAGTGTAAACACTGAAGTTCTTTAGAAAAGGAAAGGAAAGGAAAAACCGACTTCAGCACTTTAACAACAAATGTCTAATCAAGAGAGGTGATATAATAAAAGAAAAAAAAAAGGAGCCCCACGTGCTGCCTTTCCTTATTTATCTCTCTTGTTATCGTGAGCTCCCATTTGCAGCCGTGGGTTTCTCGAAAAGTCAGGACGTGGATCCAGCGTAGGATGAATATGTAGTAATGTAAACCGAGTTCGAAAAAAAAATAATAAAAGCTTGGAATTTTTTTTTTTTTTGTTTTGAATAACACTGACCTAAACTATTCGTTTTCTCTCTTATTTAATATTGTCTAAGCATGTAATTTTAACATTAATGTGCTAATTTAAGCACACTTATGCATTAAGTGTGCTAAAATTGCTTTGACATTTATCAAAAAACACTCAGCAAATGCATGCATTAGACGTGTGCATGCACACGTTAAGTACGCACAATTGAGTACAATATCTAATGAAATTTGGACGTTCGAGAATTCAAAAATTGCAACATTACAATTATGTCCGCAAATTTGCCAAATCGTGAGATAAAATTTTTCAAATATGGCAATTTTGGGGATTTCCTAGAGACTTCCTGTGACCTCCCATCCAGTGTTTTTGGATATAGTTTCTAAAATTATTTTTATGTTCACAAGCTTCAATGGTACTAGTGCATTTTTCACGTGAAGTTCATCAATGAAATGATTAAATGCAAACTGTTAAAGAATTTAAAACTGAACATAAGAAAGAAAAAAAAAAAAAGAAAGAAGTCAATCGCGATACGCTAAAAAGTTACTAGCCTACTTACTTTTCAAACCTCAACCACTAAACTTTTCCGGGGGGGGGGGGACTGTTTGGCGAGTCTGTCGATGACTTATTTTATGCGAAATAAATCAATATACATGATGCATGGAGCGCAACATGAGGATTAATTTTTGGACGAAATTAGTAAAAGGATATGATTGAGAAATAAAGCAGATGGGCTTGGGTGGAAAACCAAGATGATTTCTTTTTAAGAAAGGAGAATGGTTTTAATTAACACATAATATTTAATTATCACATTATGTAGCAAACATGATGGAACATTTTTAAAAATACGTATGAGATTCGCTAGTTTTGATCTAAAAAGGACTTCGAGCCATAAACATTTTTGGTAACTTTACGAAAATCGATAAATATCAGATCATTGTTTAAAATCGTTTTACATTGTACTATAAGATACATGAATATAGTGTTTAGTTCCGGAGAAACTTCAGTCTTGAACACAGAACCTCTACATGACTCTGCCTGACTTCAGACGTTATCATCGAAAAGAGACGATAAGGATTCAGCTTGATTTGCCACAACTGGCAAGTGAGCTCTGGTAATAAATATTACGATTTAATGTTTGGATAACTTAGTTAAGCCTTGAATTTAAAGCGCAGTTAATTTTCAAAAAAACCGAACCAATTGGTCCTTAAAGTTGTATTTGTCATTGAGTACGAAAATTTAATTGTCAATTAATTTAAATGTCAATTTTTAAACTGAACGGTTTTTTCAAACTTGCTTCCTTTTAGGATTAGAGAACGTGAAGAAAAAAAAAACATTTTGTTCCCACATAATTTTATAAAATGGAAGGGACACAGTCATTGGGAGGATATATCGGACCTCAAGCAGAATATATTAAACTCGTATCATCTGATGGATTTGAATTTTTCATCAAAGAAAAATATACAATAACATCGAAGACTATAAAAGATATGCTACATGTTCGACACGTTCTTGAGGAAGACGAAGAAAATTTCCTAAAATTTGAAGCTATTAAGCCTTCATTGATGATGGAGGTTTGTAAGTACTTCATTTACAAGTCTTATTATACTTTGCAACATTTTGATGCTATTCCTAAATTTCCTGTTAATTTAGATGCTTTAGGATATTTGCTACGAGTTGCAGACTACCTGAAATGCTGAATGTTTGATGGATGAACTGAAAAATTCTACTTAAACTGCACTTGGAATCTAGGAAAGTGTTTATACTATACGAGTTTTATTTCTATAAAAATGTATCATAACATAAAACAATTGGCATATTTTAAAAATGTTTCGCCAAATTAATCAACATAAAGTACTTGTCATTTTGTATACTGTTGCCGAAAACAATGGTGTAAAATTGAATTTAACGGTTCAACTTTTAACAAAAAAATATCTGTTCTAAAACAAGGCTAAAAGCATTTAAGCCGTTAAAGTGAAAAATAAAACTATTTCTAAAAGAATAAATTCCTTAAATTTGATAATCAAAGCAAGAAGAGCAAAAATTGTTGACAGCAATATCATCAAATGTAAATGATTTCTCCACTTTGTCCGTTCCATGTTTTAATGATTGCTCCTTTTTCATCATCTCTAAATTTGACAGATTTTTGACATTTTTTTTTTCAACCGTTGCCTAATTTTTGGTCGACTAAAACTAAACGCTGATGTATAATGGTCCAACTTATATAGTTTGAATGTACCTAATAATGATTATTAAAAAATAATAGTTAAAAAAACACTTTTGTAGCAAAATGAACTAAAAAGTAAAATAAAATAATAGTTTGAAAAACTAAAAAAACACGCTTTCGTAGCAAAATGAACTAAAAAGTGAAAAATAATCTTTGGATGATAGTAGTTGACCAATCACTTAATTTCAATGTAATACAAAAAAGCGTAGGGTGCTGTCTATTTACATTTTTGCTTGGACAACAAATGGAAGAAATTCAAGACAACTGATAAGAAGCCCCCCACGCTTTTTTGTATTCCATTAAAATTAAGTGATTGGTCAACTACTATCATCCAAAGATTATTTTTCACTTTTTAGTTCATTTTGCTATGAAAGCGTGTTTTTTTAGTTTTTTAAACTATTATTTTATTTTTCTGCTTTTTAGTCTTATGTTGGAGAATTATCAAGCGACGAAATTATTTATAAAACGAGTGCGAGGTAATATCATAAAGTTAAGACAAGGGCACCCCGATGGGAAGCTACTGTGAATCATCGATGTATGTTTGCAGAAATCATATTTATATTACTTTGAAAATTTGAGATGCATTTGAATACAAGTTTTGTTCAACAATGGTCTGATCAGCAATGAATTTCCAATTGAAGGCTCACCTAAATTTTGGCATGAAATTAGTTAAAAACAATTATATTTCATATTCTCATTACCTTGGAACATTGGAACAAATTTTGTCTGATGCAGAAAAATTAAAGGTTTTTGTAGATATTTTTAAATAATTTTTGCGAGCATTTTTTGATGTATTTTTTTAAATTTTTCCTTTTTCACATTGTTGGATTTATGCCAAAATATTGATTAAAATTGGAGAAAACTAACCATTAAAAGGGTTAATTAATTTGATTATAGAATATTGCATTGTCATCGGGTCTGAGATCGCGTGCCAAATTTCAAAAGAATCCGATCGCAGGAAGTGGGCGAAATTTGAGCTGCAAGATTCCATTACAAGATACATACATACATACATACATACATACATACATACAGGTGAAGCTAATAAAAGCGTGTTAAAAACAATCTTTGGATAATCTGTAAAATAAAATAGCTTGTCCTGACTGACAATCAACGAAGAGCCAAAACTACTAAAGCTAGAGAGCTAAAATTTGGAACATAGGTTCATTTTATGACGTAAGCACGTGCTAAGAAGGGATTTTTGTGAATTTCGATTTTAAAGGAGGTGAAATAGGATGGGGAATTTTTCGCACTTAAATAAAAAATTCTAAAGAACAGGATCGAGTTCAGGGTCAAATCAAGTATTAAAAAATTAGACACTTTATAGGGATTACGAATATTTCCGCCAAATCCACGTAGGACGCTAATTAACAGAAATATTAATTAAAAACTCAATTTTACGCCCATTCGAATATACGTCTATGCCAAGAAATGATCTGATGTTTTCGGTTTTTGAACCATTGAAAAGCCCATGAAAAATAACATATTTCAGCTATTACTAGAACCACGGATATCCAAAAATGACTCCAAAAAAAAGTTACAAGCGTTTAAAGTAAAAATTAATATATTTCAAAAATAATAGTTTCTCTATTTTTTGCGAGAGATTAATTTGAGCTTTAAGAAAGGCTTGAAGAACAATATTCTTTGTTGCCATTTCTTGTTTGAGTATTTAAAAATAAAATTTCTTGCTGTCGGTTTTTAATTCATTGGGGCTAAGTAGCAGGGCCTTTAAACTACATTGTTATAAGACAAAAAATACCTTTGTGCTGAAAAGTAATGTAAAAAATAACAACGTCAAAAAGCACAAATTGCAGATTACTACAGACACGAATATTTAAACGACACGAACGACACGTGTCGAACAACACGACACGAAATAGTTTCAGCGTTACAAGGAACGGCTTTTTCAATGCAAAAAGTAATGAGCTTATGAATGAAAAGACATCCGACAAAAGCTTTGCAGTAATCTGTAATTTGCATTTTGACGTTGTTAGTTTTTACTTTACTTATATAATTATGTTTTAATTACGTTTTCGCAAATCAGCAGACGATTGATGTTTTCATTTACAATTTTAATGAATGTGTAGTCTTTAAAAAAATCTAACTCTAACGGGTTTTGTTAACGTTATTTTTAAGGCTAGATGATGTGTTTTATTTACTGACAATATTGAGGAATATTTATCTCATTTGAAAAGGTGTTTTTATGCCATTAGACCTATTCTGATGAATATTGTTGTAACTATTCTTCACGAGGATTTTGAACGGCGGTCGATGTTCTTTGAAAACTGTTACCCTTATTATATCGGGAATGGGGTGTTTTTCAGTTACAGGTACGTCATTGCTCGTTATAATTCTTGGCGATGATTTTCACTCAGTTTATTGTAAGCGTGTTTGATTGAAACTAATTATTTGTCGAAACCATGCATTATTTTGTCTCTGTATTTTTCATTCATTTATTTTTCTTAAACAAAAAAAAAAAGTCTTGATAACAAGACTAATAAAATAAAAGTAACTTTCCAAGTAATGAAATCAAGTCATTTAAAATAAAAAAGTCCGCCAACAGAATATTTCCAATAAAATATTTCGCCAAATCAACTTTAAATGGTCCATTAGCACGTAAAATTTATTTGCATGTCGAGTCATAGAGCTAAACGTTCCATTAAAATAAAAATGAGAAAAGGTGGAGCAAACATGACGGCGATGTTTTTTTTTTTTTTTAAATTCCTCCAAAGTAACAAGGAAAAAAAATCACCAAATGAAGTGACGTACCTTTGATGGATATGCACCTTAGACACTGGTGAGTAAGGACTGAGGATTCTAATAAAGAATTTGGAGAATGTATTTCTTTTTCTAATGCAGGATTTTGCCTCGATTCAAACGGGAGTTTTTAGAAACTGTTGTCCTTCCCCGATAGGCATTTTTAACAAGACCTTTGACGTAGTTTAGGAACACTTGTCATCCGTTTGAAGGGATTTATAGGG
Organism: Uloborus diversus; assembly: GCF_026930045.1. Taxonomy (NCBI): domain Eukaryota; kingdom Metazoa; phylum Arthropoda; class Arachnida; order Araneae; family Uloboridae; genus Uloborus; species Uloborus diversus. Next base: position 92,172,790 of record NC_072731.1, on the reverse strand, counting down.
ACTGTTCTTGTCACTCTCTATATTGGGGCTTCTGTATTACATTAAAATTAATTGTTTGGTCAATTACTTTATAAACTTACTAATGGTACCCGCACGGCTTTGCCCGTAATAGAAAATTACATGATCTTTTGGTTCGCCTTGTGCCTACAAATAATGTATGGTGAATTTTCTCGCCAATTGGCTTGTGCTCATGTTACGGTTCAGCGTTATGATAATTTCGTAATTTACTCGTCCATCTTATGATAATTTTGTTCTTAAAATTGGAATAGAAAAAGACCCACATTGAATTTTCAAAAAATCGCTTCGAGGTGCACACCCCCATGCTACAAACTAATTTTGTGCCAAATTTCATGAAAATCGGCCAAACGGTCTAGGCGCTATGCGCGTCACAGAGATCCTGACAGACAGAGAGACTTTCAGCTTTATTATTAGTAAAGATCATCCAAAGATTATTTTTTACTTTTTAGTTCATTTTGCTACAAAAGCGAGTTTTTTATTTTTTGTTTTTAAGTTTTTAAAACTATTATTTTTCTTTTCTTTTTTTTTTCTGTTTAGTTTAACTTGTTTTATGAAAAAATATATTCATTTCAACATAGTTCAAAATCTTTTAGATATATGAAATTTGCACAAAAGAAAGCTACTAAGGTCTCGGGTAGTATTCGAATCGAGGTCTCTCAAACTCCAAAAAGAGTAATTTATGCATTTTCTCTATTGCTGAACGTATGAAAACTGACACCTCGAGTGATAATACCAATTCATTCTCAGAAAATTATACTTTTTTTTTTTACTGTGTTCTTAAATGGTTAGGCCACCGTCCATCAATAAAGACATAAAATATTTTTTGCTTTACTTGCAGGTATACGAGGAAGGTGATTCGAACTTTAGAGGATAATTGGGAAAATAGTCGTTTTATGAGCGACAAAAGCTGGAAAACATTTAAATGGGAAAATATTTGTGGGATTGGAAATCCTGTGGGATTAATCTCACACTAAATATCTTGCGGGATTCGGGATCAGGATTTCGGGATAGGAAGCCCTACTTTATATTGACAATAAATGTGTTTTCATTTTTTTAGCTTGATAATATTTTTGTTGTATTCTCAGAGCTGGTCTCGAACCACGTCCCTAATACCGACAAGCATAAATTATACCTATAGTTTTACGAATAATTATTTTAATTTCTAATTTTTTGAGCCATCTGAAGAACGTAAAACAAATGGAGTTAATCGAATCACGAACTTTTTTTCATAGGCCTAATGAGCGAGAAATTTGGCACTGAACCTTAGGTTGGCCTTATTAGGCGCACTTACTTCATTTGATATTTCTGGACTACCTCCATGAGTAGACCTTTGACCCCGCCAAAAAGTCACAAAAATCAAAGTCTCACGAAACAATATTAGAGTTAAACTAGGGGGAAAAGATTTATAGTTTCTTTCAATGTTAAAGTTTGGATTATAGTGTAAAGGATCCGGTGAGACTTCCAACTTTCTTGAAAGGACGACACAGTTCTTGATTAGGAATACATGAAATTTATTTACACTATGTACAGGGAAACCGTTAACAACTGCTAAATTAATCATCAGCAATTAAACAAATATCACTCAACACCGTAAACTCAACGGTTACACACGTATTTACTTCTAAATACGAAAACAACTTGGCGAAATGCATCGCAATAAACAGGGCAAATACGCTCTCAGTTTGAATTCTCAATCGAAACTCACTTTTTATCCAGCGTACGGCTTATATACATCGAAAAGAGAGCACTCAAATATTCCACAAGATTCGAAATGCTTCTAGAAAATGCGGAGGCCGTTATCAAATTTTATCAATGAAAAAAAAAAAAAAATAGGGGGTTTGTATACTTTAGCCGAATGTATAGGGGCTGTATATTCATTACGGGAAACTATTTGCAGGTTACGTTACTGCAATAATTACTATTCACAGAATTTGTAACATTAGTCTGTATTTATTGGGTAAAATTAATTGGCTCGTCGTTACTCGTATACTTTCTACCATGGTAAAAACATAAAATATCAGTTTCGTATCCGCCATGCCTGATCTTTATGCTTCCTTTTTATCTTCTTTTGGCATACATGTTTTTCAAAAATCTGTGTACATTTATTTGCATGGTTACTTGGTAATTAAATATGTTATAAGAGCTTAATTTGTTAAAATGGTTGATTAATTTTTCTAGACGTTTAAACGCAAGCTCAAAAGATATTGTTTACAACAAATGAAGGAAAAATGCTTGTCCTACCAAACTGTTGTCCCTCTCTTTTTTCTCACCCAATAGCTATCTTTCCTATTTTCGTTATTCATATAAAAACTCTTCGTCAGTGAAAACTGCTCTCATTATTTTTTGCTTTTCTTTTGTACCTTTCCCCCAAGAAGATAATTTAAAAAGACTAGGGATTTAACTATAACAAGAAAAAATAATGAATTTTCCCAGGACAAAGAGAAAGTTTTCTTTTATTGCACTCCTCTTGATTAAGCACTTGTGGCAAAAACGCTGAATTGGTGCTCTACTTTTTATACCTTGACTTCGGTCTGTGTATTTTGAACTAAGTTTATTTTCCGCAAAGTTAACATTTTTCTTTCGACTCTCTCGTTATTGTTTTTATTAAATTCTTTGTTGTAATGTATCTTATATATACCGTAATTGTTCTACGTCCAAGCAATTATATTTCACTGTTATATTTTAATAAAAAAATATGGGCTAATATCAAAGTCGAAAAATAGCTATCAGTTAAAATATCTACAGTTGAACCCGCTTAATGCAATAGATATTTTGCAACAAAAAATATTCTAATAAGCGGGATATAATATTCCGTTAACCAAGATCAAAATAACGCATTACATTGTCTTGGTATATTGAAAATGTATTATATTAAGCGGGACATTCTTTTAACCGATATTCTAATAAGCGGGATCGACTACCACCATTTTAATTTCCAGCTAAACCCGTGCGGAAATTCTGCGCTCTAATATTGACTCGTCGGAGCAACTACACAAATGTAAGACATACGCAAAATTCACACGATGTGAGAAGATTTTGCATGAGCTGTTAGCGGGAATTTACTGAATTTCTTTTTATGAATTTTAATTTAATCTCATTTCATTTTTCGAATATGAAGCGCTCCACAGTTCCAGACATTTACGCTCCGTTGCTATAACTACAAGTAATGTTCACAAAAATTTCAGTTATGACAGAGTGCCTACAAATTCGTTAAAACTTCCAGTATTTCAAGTATGGCATTAAAATACTAAATAAATAAAATTGACGTAACGCAAATTATTTTTGATAGCTATTTCTCAGAAAAAAAGAATAATTTCTTCCTCTCTACGCATGTTGTTACATCATTCTTATGGTTCCCTTATTTTTCGCAAATAAGAACTATTGGATTAAAATAATAAGTTGAGTTAAAAATATACTACACAGTTGAAAATATAATATTTCCAAATTACTGTATAATTAAAACTGAAATATGGTATAATCTTTAAATAACGTGAAAGGATAGTTTACTCGAGCAACATAATGTGAAATATCCCTTAACTACTCATGCTATAATCTTATAATTTTGGTAAAAGTTGCTTGAGTAATACATGATACTAAGCAATTGTTTTCCCTCTAATAAGAAAATATTGCAATCAAATAAATTTTTGAAGTAGTAATAGCCTACAGTAGCGTAAAAATATCATTCTTATACCTTCTTATAAAAAATGGGTTACCTTGTTCAGACCTTCTTGTAAAAACGAGCTGATGTGTGCATCACATGACATACTTTTACACCATTATTGGTCATTTTAGTGTGATTCAAAAGTTAACTCTCTAAATATCACCAACAGTGGCCAAATTGAAACCAGGTTTTAAAAAAATCGCCAACCTTGTCGCCCATTTGGCGACAAAACTTGGCGACCAAAAGACTGGTGATACATCGCCAAGTATTCTCAAAATTATAACACCACTTGAGTTAGCATCGAAATTAACAATGATTTCCCCCCAAAAGGTGCAAAATACTCCTTTAGAAACACTGGAATGCAACCAAAAAGGGAGGTGCACAACTAGACCCCACTAGGAGCCTACGTACCAAATTTCAACTTTATAAGGTTTACCGTTCGTGAGTTATGTGACATACATACGTCATACGGATGTCACGTTGTAATTAACTCGTTCTAATTAACTCGGGAATCGTCAAAATGGATATTCCGGACGTCAATGCGTTCATAGGTATATATGCACGTGTGGTCGTGTCGAAAAAAAAAACTCAACTTTCATTCGGGGGTGAGCAAAATGGAAATTAAGGTCGGTTTTCGAATGAAAAATTTTCACGAATAAAATACAGCCTTTTTACTTCCTTTTACAAAAAGTGCGCATGTGTGTATGTGTGTATGTATGTCGCATAACTCAAGAACGGTATTTCCTAGAAAGTTAAAATTTGGTACGTAGACTTCTAGTGTGATCTAGTTGTGCACCTCCTTTTTTGGTTGCCTTGGGGTATTTCTAAAGGGGTCTTTTGCACATTTTTAGGGGGAATTCATTGTTAATTTCGATTCAAACTCAAATGGTGTTATAATTTGGCGGATACTTGAAGATATATAGCCATTCTGTTGGTCGCCAAGTTTTGTCGCCAACTTGATGACAAATTTGGCGACTTTTTTTTTTTTAATCTGGTTTCAATGTGGCCATTGTTGGTGATATTTAGAGATTTAACTCTTGAATCACATTAAAATTGCAATAATAGGGAAATAACATTAAATTGGTGTAAATCAGCTCGTTTTGTAAAAGGAAGTAATAATGTATTAATACCGCTTGAAAATATTTTACCCAATTCATACCATATAATTTTCGGATAACTTTTGGATTTTAGAAGAACTGACAGATTAATATATAACAATACGTTATTGTACCCCTCAAATAAGAAAAAAATGCAATCAAATAACCTTTTAGGCTAGTAATATCTTATTGAAGCGTAAGGATCTTATTCCGACCTTATTATAAAAAGAATGTTACCTAATACGGACCTTTTATAAAAAGAATGTATCAATGCCATTAAAATTTACTTCATTCTTTTCCATTCAATGTAATTGTGAGACAATCTTCGCATATCGATGTATTTACTAGTACGTTATTTTACTTCTCAAATAAGAAAATATTATAATTAAACTAGCAAAAATACCCGGCGTTACCGGGGTCTATAATAATTATGAGAAATAATAGCTACTTTTTTTCGTTCTCTGCTGTAATTGAAATAACTTAAAACACACCGCTTTGACGTGATCAAAAATAGAGCTTCTTCCTAACCCATAAAAGTAAAATGGCGATAAGTATGAAGAACAAAATAGTACTCTTTTAGAAACGAAAAAACGATACTAAAGCATTTACAAAGTTGAGGAATTTCCAAAATATGAAATTAAACTTCACTTGTTAAAAAAGTTTTAACCTTTTTTTTTTCGAACATACTCTAAAACCTTCTCTAATATTGCTATTGAAGTACAAACTTTTAAAAAACGTAGCCGCCCGTAATCCCTTACTGCGATTTAAAATGTTATTAAATTTTCATTAATCGTATTGGGATGCCTTAAATGAGGCTCCCCCTCCCTACTTTGAAAAACTGTGTGTTACTAATTTTCATCGAAAAGATAGTGTCGTCAAATACTGAGATACTCTGGTGATTATAAAATGTTGCTACCCGACGTGTTTCCAATAAATAGTAAAAATTTGGCAATTGTTTGAAATTGTGAGCAAAGACAAATTAATGGAAGTTTTTGTGCTATTTATGGATTTGCTTGATTTAGTTGGCGAAATGTTTTACGTGTTAACAAATTTAAAGAAAGAAATATTATAGAAATGACGATATTTGGTTACATGGTGAAAACCGAGAAACAGTATTGCGTACTCTTTAGCTTCAGAAACAGCGACAGTTAAAAAAATTGCCAAACGCCTTAGGTATTGAAATGATTCCACAAAAAAAGTTTGGCTAGATTCCTGCTGATCGATTAAATACCCAGCCAACACAAATAAATAAAAAAAACCGCATTAATTACCTCAAAGTTGCATTAAAATGGAAAATAATCAGCCAAATCCATGTATTATTTGCCAATCTTGTGCAAAAACCTTACTTCAAGATTTGAATTGAGAAAAGCCTTGAACAGTCACGAAAAGCAAAGATAGTCAACAATACAACAATTGTCGGTATCGACAGGGAGTTGAGATGATACACTAAATACTGTATTGAGTTGAGGAAAGCCTTCGAACATGGAACTAAAAAGCTCATAACTCGTTTTTTATTCTACTTAGAAATTTCGAACCGGTGCCATCTTCAGCAGAAAAATCAGAGCTTTCCATGGACATATAAAGTAAATATGTGCAATTATTTTTTCATCCCCATATTAGAGAATTTGTACGAAAATTGTGTTTTATTGCCCTCCTAAGGGAGTTTTGCCCTCCATAACTGAACGAAAACTACCCTATGTGTTATTCTGATGCATAAGCTATATTATTGTAAAGTTTCATCAAAATCCGTTCAGTAGTTTTTGCGTGAAAGAGTAACAAACATCCATACATCCATACATCCATACAGACAAACTTTCGCATATATAATAGTAGTAAGATAGTATTTTCAGTAATGATACTCTATAAACTCGGTTGTATACCACAACAGACCTTACTATGCAACTTATTATATAATTTATAACCTTATAATATCATTATAACAAATATTGCCGGATCCTTATCGTTTATTCTCAGGATAAAGTAACAACCTTTGGGATCCGGAACGCTTGAGTGACACTTAATAAGATGCGGTTGGGAATACGAAAACCTCCAAGCAAACTCAGATGGGATTGAATAATATATTCAACTCGAATTTCTCTTCCGGCGCCATCCATCAAGTATCCGGCAGAGATGAGTGTGATCACGTCAAGCTTGTGATAAATTTATTTCGCGTTTGCGGATATGGGAATCAAAATTGAAATCCAGTGGCTTTGAAATGGATGCGAAGGGAAAGGTGCTTCGGAGGAGCTATTTTTAAGTCTACGTTGTTTGCGTTGGCTGTTTTAGAACTCTATTTGCAACTAAACTGGGCATTAAAAGGTGCTTTTCATGAGTTGAACTTTTACAAATAAAATGTAAAATCTTAAGGTAGTGTGCCAAGGAGGGTAAACGAAGCTCATAATAACATTTTGTACCTTTCGACAAGCGCAAAAATATCTGTGCAATGGTTCACCAGATACCTTTTGGGGAAATATGTTTATCTGCTTGTTAGTAAAAGCACGTGTTAGCAATTTTGGGTGACTAAAATCGCTTCATCATTGACTTGTCGCTACAAATTGAAGCTTTCTGCTTTTTTCCCTAAATATGGAAAGGGAAATTTGTACTTCTTCTTCAACATGTTGCTGAGAAGAAATTATGAGATTTTTTTTTCAGTCAGTTGATTTTTTCTTTTCCTTCTCTTTTAAACATATTTTGGGAAGAGTTTTTCTCAAAGTTTTGAAGTACAATCGTAACATTTTTTCAGGAAAAAGTTATGATCAACGCTTCTTCTGGGACTTGAGACAAGAAATTGTGAGCCATTCAGAGTAAAAAGCGATATGAAAAATAATAATAATAAAAAGGTAGTGGAAAGGGGGCCACATGAGAACATTTTTTTAAAATTTCTTAATTTCTCAAAAAATATTATCAACTTCTCAGAGCAAAAGTGTCTTGATGATTGACTAGCATTTTCTTTGTGCCCTTGAGTTTTCTACATTTTTACACAAATTATTTCTTAACTTTAAGATTTTTTTTAATTAACGTCTTCAATTGCTCACATGTGCGTAAGCCTGGGGCACATACGAACACGAGGCAAACTGCAAGAAAAGCATAATGTTTCAATGAAAAACTCCTTAATATGAAATATATACGTATATACCAATTGTATTGTAGGATTTTAAACCTATGCTAGGCCAGTTTAAATTGCACAATATCTGTGACTAATAAAATATTTTTAACGAACTATATAACGCTACTCACTGTCAAATTTAAAAACCTCGTAGCATGTTCTAATCACTAGATCTACAAGGAAAGTTTATTCTTTTTATACAGTGGGTTTCAGATTTTTACATGACACGATGATGAATTTAAAAAAAATACGTTTCAGTTTTTAAGTAAGGGAAAATAGTTGGCTTTTTTCCTTGTAAGTACTATATAACACTAAATTGTTGGTCAACTGGTTAGAAACGAAAAAGTTTGAAAAATGTCAAATAATAAAGTAATTAATTGATAACAATGTAATAACAGTAAAGAATAACATTACAAATTGACTATAGCAAAACAATAATTATAAATATTTACCCTTTTTTATCTTTTATAATAACCCTACATTAATATTTATTGTACGGAGAGGCTATGGGAACTGTACACATGTGCTCCTACAGGTTGTGTTCACAAGTGCCCCGTCATCTACCTTAGAACTAATTATCAAAATTAAAGAATTATTTCTTTAACTTAAAAAATTAAGCACATTCATAAATTTCCTTAATTAAGTTTGCCTTATTACCTAGTTAAAAATAAGTTTCAACGTGAAGAAGACAGCGATAAAATTACATGCAACACCAGCAAAAACAAAATTGTCACCACATAAATATAAACTGGCTTTGTGCTCTAAAAGTTTAACCATGCAGTAGGACTATTACTGCCATTATTTGAGAATTTTTCAAGATTTTTTTCTTAACGCTCTCTTAGCAAAAAAATTCCATGTTCACTTGTGCCCGTGCTCACATGTTTCCCCTTTTCCACAAATAATCTTAAAAAAATGTCAAATAGGTTTTGCTCTACAATATAGTTAAAGTAAAAAACTAACGTAAACAAATCATATATTCTCAAGAAATTACGGCAAATAATTAATTTGAGGCCAAAAGGGATCCTCTTCCTCTGTGCAAAAACTCACGAAATAACCTTAAATCCCAAGTCGAGAAAATGTTCACCGTTTGCTTTACGCTTCATGTGCATTTACGGACAGCACTCGGGTCAAAGCGGTATGTAACATATTGTTTAGTGTTAATGCCTCGTTCAGCGAAAACAAAGTACATTTTTACAATTGAACGTGGAGAAACATCTTTGCACCCTGCTAAGTTAAATTAGTATTTTTTTTTCAATTTTATTTATTTATTTCTGTTACACTAACTTTTTCAGAACTTATCTTTTTTCACAGAAATTGCATCGTCAAAAATTACCATTTACATGTTTTAATGCATTTTACATGCTTTTGCGTGCACAGTATATTTCAAAGTATGGAAACAAATAAATAATGTACGTAAATATCCCTTTTAAAATATTTATTCTAGTAATTTGATAATGCAATTTATTCAAACGTCATGTTACTTGAAATCGGTCTCTCAACTGCTTTTCCCTGTTTTAAAAAGTTTGTTTTGCAGAGGCAAATATTAAAATAGTTGTTGTTGTCCATCATGGCCTTATAGTTTAAAGGCGAGAGCATATTTCGATGCTTAAAATCCCTTCTCATTGTTAGGATTGATCGGCTTGTCAGGAAAAAATCGGAAAAGAACTCCTTGCTTATACATGCACAATGAAGCATGTGATTATGAGGATTCGATTCCATTCTGTGAATGCCTCTTTTTATTTTCTTTGAAAAAAAATATTTCCAAAAATCCATTTTTTTATATCGCTAAGATTATTTTTTCTCAAGATCTGCAAATTGTGCAAAGTGCAATTTAGTTTTGTTAATCGAACTGTCAGAGTGTTTTATTCATAATGCTAAAAATAAAACTATTTCTATGAATTAGCATATTTATCTCAAAAATGGAATTTTTTTACCGAACTCAAAGTCGAATAAATTTTGCATGTTAAGACTTTTTTTTTTTTTGGTATAAAGAACGAAAAATGTTTGGAAAATTTAACAATACTAAGCTTGTCCTTAAACCAATAACTTGAAAATAAAACCAAAACATCTTTAACCAAACAGGAAATGTTTACATCCGTTACAATGTGTAGTTGATTTCACCTATATGTACCTATATGAAGTCGAATAAATATGAGTAGTCACGCGATATTGATTAAGGAACTCAGTTAACTACATATCAATCAGGTATTTTTAACTGAAACTGTACTGTTTCATTTAACAGTGCACCCTTTTATTATTTTTGGAATACCCATCGATGTAATTGATTTATCATTTAGCATTATCTGTCAGTTTACACCAACATATAATTAACGATAAAAGTAACTTGAGTGTTATTATTGTTTTAATATGCCCCTGTTATGGTTTGCGAAAAAATATCAGTAACAGAGAGTTTACAACAACATTAAAATTACAACTTAGAGAGAGAGAAAGAAAGAGATCCATACGTGGATAGTAAGTCTCTGAAACCACTGCAAACATGCTGCCACTATTTCAGACATGCATTGTTTCTTAGTTCAGTAAGTTACACCCTATAGCCAGGGCTAAGGCAGAAATACATGAAATGGTGTATTTCATGTATTTCTGCCTTAGCCCTGGCTATAGGGTTGTATCTTACTAAATATTCCTGCCTTGCCTTCCATATTCGAGTTGTACCGAACCATTGCTTCGGTCACTGGTCAGAGCTAATTTTGAATTAGCTACCAGTTTGTTTGGCACTCTTGTCTTCCTTAAGAAGTTTTCCACCTCCAGCTCAGTCACTCCTATGCCGGGCTGATGAGTGCTAATAAGCACGAAATTGCAGCCCTCGGCTGGAATTGACTGAGCTGGCGGTGTATTTCATGTACTGTTTAGTAGGTTTAAATGCTTCCTAACTAATAAGTCAGCCTCGGGTTACGCAAAAAATATGTATCATCTTTTTTTTTTATGAACCATGGAGTTCACAGTAAAATAAGAAATAACAAAACCAAATAGAATAAATTGCAGATTACTGCAGACACGTGTTTCGGTGTTACAAAGAACGCCTTTTCCAATGCAAAAGAAATGAGCTTATGGATGATAAGACATTCGACAAAAGCCAAGAGCCATATAAGAAGGCAGCTTAAAAAGTGAAATTCGAAGAAATGATATTATTACTTCAAGGAAAACTAGAAAATTAGTGTTATTATCAATCGATGGCTGATGTTCTTAGAAATAACTAAGAAAAAAATTTAACGGTCACATTTCTTAGGTATGATAAATTTCTAATGTTACGAACACAGTTGCCTAGATTATGAAATAAACCTTTGGCGGAGGGCTGCAAGAGGAGAAATGGAAATTAACTGCTAAAATCACAACATTAACTGTCGATACTATTTGTATATTTATACAAAATCTTTAGGTCCTTTTTATGCCATTTTACTACTTACTTATGATAAACTACATATTTGTCACTGAAACAACAAACTTTTATTTTCAGTTCGAGAAACGATGAGACAAGAAAATATTGAATATTTATAAACAACGTCTTTTAAAACTTTTCCGAAAATAATAGCATGACGGGAATATTTTTGTGCGTATATTTAAAAAACAAGTGCTCGGCATGGGCTGCTGATTTTTATTTCTGTTGTTTCGGTGACTTCACTATATTTTAACCTCTGTCTACGTCACGACCTGTATTTTTTCGTCATGGATGGTTGCATTTGAATCTTGTTGTTGCTCTGCATACGACTACTTGCAAATTTCCCTCATGGGTACTGGTTCAGAAAGAAGTTATTAATATGAGCTCAATAAGTATTTTTAAACATTTGAAACGGTATATTTAATTCAGTTAAAATTTAACTGTCAGATGTTTTATTTTTATGAAAAATATTTCTTAACAACTTTTCTGGTACCTTAACAGTATGGTTACCAGAGAAACTACCTAATCTCTATGGTAAACGCATTCGGTGTACCAGAGTAACCAGAGAGCCCTTTAACTCTGCTACCTCAATAGCATATTACTTTTTCTTAAAAAAAAAAAAAAAAAAAAAAAAAAAAAAAAGCAGATACTTGATTAAAAACTGAAAATTACTTTTATTCCATTTCATTTCTCATCACGGTCGAAAGACGTAAGTCATTAAAAATGCAGCATGTTTACTTTCAGTCGGTAAACGAAAACTTGGAGGAAAGATCTTGATATTATCTTGTTACTTAATAAAAACTTTAGAATACAACGATGTTTTTTAGACTAAAACACATGGATATTAATCGTTAATTTATCGTTTGAACTTCGTTCAAAAGGATTATGTACAGACTTAAAAGCAGACAAATTATGAAAGAGCCCTATCTGTATGACGGTAACTTACTGAATAGACAAATTATCTTTTAGTTTAATCACCATATATTTACTTCCAGCATAATATTGCTATGGTTCTGTGCATAAATGCCTTAAAGACAAATTTTCAAAAAACAGAGCCGTTTAATGAAACTAAGCGTAAAGCTTATAAATGACAAATTAACCACCAATGATAGTTTTTTTTTTTTTGAAAATGTATTCCCTGCAAATAATGATTCGTAGTAATTGATCAAAAAGTCCGTGTTTGTATGCAATAATGCAATACGAACGCTATTTGTCGCATATATTTATCAAACTCTGTACCTCAGAGCCGGAGGACGTAAGTCACATTATAACAATTTTACAGTAGAGAGGAAAAACTTTTTTCTGGCCCAAGCAGAAGATGGGACGCGCAATTTTAACCCTGGTAAAAAGTTAAAAATATTTTTTCAATAGCATTACCTTCACATGGCTCGATGCGGAAGAGGCTTCTACATACAATGCACTAATAAACAGAAAATCGCAATTTTTGGACTTACGTCACTCTGACTCTGAGCTACAGAACTATCAACTTAGGACATACTTATTGCTCTTAAGTAACAAAAGTCATCAAAGAATGTATTGAAATTTGTTTCTCAAAGTTATAATGAAAATGCATTGAATGTGATGAATTATCTATTCCAAATTATAAGATGACAAAATAGGCATTTTATCTCATATATGTTTGTTTGAAAAAGCAAGATATGATATGTTGGAAAAAAAATCAGTTTTTTTAAGAGCCTTTGTTTTATACAGAAATCTGCATAAAAAAGCTTTTTAAAATCTTTCGATGTTCATCAGGATAACTTTCTCTTAAAATACATAGAATTAAGTATACATAAAATAAACTAAACGCAAAGAAATTCAGATTCAGGATTGCTTAAATAAAATTGAAAAAAAATAATTAAAAAAAAACTAATTAATATTTACTCATTTGAGTTCATTCTCTTTTTCTTTGAAAAATACACGCCTTCAGTTCCTTCCTCTTTATCTAAAACTGTTTGATTTCTTGCGAATGTAAAAAAAAATAATTTCCAACTTCTCTCCGAAAAATATATTTTCCGGATATTTCTACGGAAGTGCCAGTCAAGTGTCAGGATAACTTAAAAAGTCCAAGAGTTCCTTAGGAATAAAAAAGTGAAAGTTTAATATAAGAAAAACTAACGCAAAATGGCTAAAAGTGACACTTTCTCATTCGTCAAGCCGGTGTAACTGTTCACTCCCTCCTTTTTTCAATTTATTTCCTTATCTGAGTCTTAAGAAAGAATATATTCTTGGGTATTTAGAATTTCACGTTTTTAGATAACTACATGAGGCACTTGGTTCAGTATTGTAAAAGTTCAAACTTAATATAAGTGTAGCTATACAAATAGGTTTTACAATCGAGTATATTTTTATCCATAGAATCATATTGAATAAAAGTTTTAATTAGTACAGTTCAAATGTTCAGTAAATGTCTGCTGCAAGTTCTTCACTTGCAGAAAGTTTTTTTTTTTTTTTTTTTTCAAACCAATGAGTTAAATTATTTTAAACTCAATTAAATTTCCACTTAACTCGTGAAGTGGATTGTCTTACACTCAAAAATAAAGACATTTTTATTCTAACCTGTAGTAACATTTATATTTAATGCTTTACATTTATATCTGTGCCCCTTATGGAACTGTTTTTATAGTGTTCTTAGGAATAAATAACGCAAAAATTATTGGGTATCTTCCTCCTTTTGTTTGGTAAATTTTGTAGAGTGCGGTAGGAATTTGATATTGGTGTCACTTATGCACCTCAATTCATATTTTACGTTTGAAAAAATCACGTCGCCTGTTGAGAAAAAAAAAAAAAAAAAAAAAAAAAACATTATCATGTGAGGCAGTAAGAAGAAAAGGGGTGTAAGTGGCCACATTCAAGTTCATGCTGCATAACAGAATCTACCAGGGCTACTAGTACTACATCTTTCCCCGAGACAGAAGAGAGGTTCACCCCAACCATTTGTACTGGTTATCTCCAAATATTTAATTTGGCCACTCATTACATTCCTTTGCTTCTCACTGCCTCTTACATTTTTAAAAAAAAATGATGCATAATCAGTTAAATTGAATCAAAATAAGCAACATAATTCGGCAGCTTAAACTAAATTTCAGAGAATGGAATAAAATAGATTTTCTTTTTAAATAGTAACATCAACCATCGGTGTGCTTCTCCTTCTCATATTTTGGAATATCATTTTTTTTTGAATTCATCAGTCAACGCTTTTTCTGTTAAACTTACAAATGGAATTCATTGTCCTCATTTTTTGCAACTTAATGGCGCATTGTATTTTTTGGCATGCAAGAGCTAATACAACAAAAAATTGACTGATTATGCCTGAAAATATGTAAGTTTGGGTGTGTTATATAGGTTATTATAGTCGCTCGTTAACGCTTTTGTCCTATATCGGTCGTTCCAAAACTTTTCTGCTTCGCTACTTCTTTAAAGAATTATAAATTTCCCGTGACACCCGTGTCTCTCTCTGTCATCTACAATTACAGGGTGTTCCGTTTTAGCCTGCAAGACCTTTTTTTTCGCAACCGTTAGTCCTAGATGTATACTTCCAGTTGCAAAAATGTTCAAAATCAGATGCAGAGTTAAGATATTGGAAATTTGAAGCAAAAACAAAAATGAGTCAAAAAATACAAAATTCAAGTTTTTATACTGGCCCTAGGTCCCCTAACTAATATTTAAAGAAATAATCTCCATTAAAAACTATTACTATCACAAAAAACTTGACATTTGAGGAACCAAAACTCAAGGAGATATTCCAGTTTAAAGTTTTAAAGGACCATACAGAAGATGAGATTGGAACTTATCGCCCTTTCAGAAGAATGACAGGTGGTCAAAGTAAGAAAAAATGGTATTTATATTTTTCATTGCTATTCAGAAACAAATGCAAATGTTGTGCCGTGACACGCAAAAACACAAATACGCGAGCACAAGACTTCGAATAATTTGAAAAATCAGACTCTATGCAGCACATGTAATTTTAAATACTTGTTAACCACTGTATTCCCCCCCCCCCCCCAAAAAAAAAAAGGTGTTATTAACGACGAGTGAAAAGAGGTGAAAATCTCAAAGCGCTGCGTTTCATATCTCGGTGAGATAGTGTCGTACAAATTTCAAACTTTTTGTGTTGGAATTATTTTTCAATGGAGATTATTTCCCTAAACATAAATTAGGGGACCTAGAGCCAGTATAAAAAGTTAAATTTTGTATATTTTGACTCATTTTTATTTTTACTTTCAGTACCTTAACCCTGCTGTGATTTTGAACATTTTTGCAATTAGAAGTATACATCTAGGACTAACGTTTTCGAAAATAAAGGTCTTGCAAGGTAAAACGGAACATTCTGTGTATTGATACCATGAATATTATTTCCACTCTTTCTGCGGTACCCCAGAAGGGGAGCTCCTGTATCGCATATATGCAGGTATACTGCAGGTGTATATGCAGGAGTACTGTTCAACCTTTAACGACTGCATATAGAATACAGTTGCACCAAATACATTTTAATGTAAAGCAAAAGAAACTTAAAGTAATTTATATTTGTTTAGCGTTATGCATATATATATATATATATATATATATATATATATATATATATTAAATAATTAGTAGAGATACAGAGGTGCTTGAATTTTAATTGTATGGATGCGTGACACATTTTAAGCTGTAACTATCTGCGTCGCCCGGCTTTGCACGGTCTGCCTTGAAAATAAAAGTTATGTCAAGTGACGCGAGTTCAACAATCAGGCTTGAAAAAAAAAAAAAAAAGATTTTGCGGCAGACTGTGGAAAAATAATCAAAAAGAAAACATTTTGACATCCTCCCCCCCCCCCATCCGATTACAGGAAAAGCCTTTGAGACATAACCCAGAATTTTATTTGTTCCTATTCGAGAAAACATGGCAACAGATCTTTCGTCTCAATGATTTTCTTCACGCTATACATTTTAATAAAAGCATTGCTACGGAAAGTTGAGATGAAGCACTGAGTAATAATTTGAATGGAGGAAAGCCTTTAAAAAATACGGATTTTATGTCGAAATCCTAAGTATCATAATTCATAGTTTTTTATTTATATCTCTGCTAATTGTTATCGGAGGATTATGTAAAATAGCCAAACATAAAGACAGGAAAGTTACGAATCTATCGATACCTGGTTCGATGGTCAATTTACTAACATGCATGAGAAGTAACTGGTCATAGATAGATACATAGGTACATACAGAGATACGCTCAGTTTTTAATTATATAGGATAACCCAAACAGTTTCGCAAAACTTTCGACAACCATAAAAATTGACTTTTCTCCTCAAAAAGAAAAAATAAAGCTTAAAAGGCTGTCACGTTTAAGGAAACGCATTTTTATATAAGTTACGACATACATGCTTGATCTCTCTTTTTTAATTCCGATCACACGGTTTACCTCAAAAGAGGTAGAAATTCCATTCTTGGTTGGAAACTGCAGCGAGAAAAAAGGTAACTGTTTAAGAAAAATAATTCCCTAAAAATACAGTCTTATAAGCGAAAACAAAAAATCTATACTCGTGCAATAAACAAATACTAAAAATTCCAACAAAAACCGAGCAGCAAATCAATAAGCTATTTTCTTCTGAAATAGTGGAATTTTAACGAGGTTTCTTGTTTTTGTTGTAGCTAATGGAAGGAGAAAGGTTCTGCATTCCGTTTACCCGATGCCATCAAAATTTGTCCGCTGTCTGCATTTTCGAAAACATAAAATCTTATTTCAGGAAACTTTTATTTGAACGTATAATGGAACGCAGACTACATTAGATATGATGGGGGAAGTTAATTCTGTGTGTTCGAGCATTCGAAGCAAATGAGTTTTACTTTTTTGTATTTTCTCATGGCTTTTGCATCGCCAGTTTTATTCAGCCCAAACTTGATATCAAAAAAACATTTCGCTTTTTTTTTTTTTTTTTCTCGTCACTGTGTTTCGTCTAAGAGAAAATAATGGTCTCATTATGTTGCTCTTTCTGTGGAGTTTGTGTAAAGATTGATAAACCTGTCAATGGAGCAATGTCACCTTAAGTGCGCGCTTGTTCGTTTCAATGTTGCTATCGTAATTCCTTCTTGTTCCGCTGAATTTTGCTTTGAATTTTCGTATTTACCATTTTTTCCATTTTCAACTTAAGAGTTTTAGAAATATTTTTGCATTTCGATTTTGAAAGATTTATGTTATTGTGTTATGTTTTATTTTGTACTCTTAACTTGGAAGGGAAGGGGGGGTGATTAAAAAAATGCATCAAAAGAAATTTAAATAGAACAATTAAATTAAAGAAGCGCATGCACAGCATAACTATTATGACTACGTCAAATATGGATTAAACTATTCAATAAGTTACACCCTATAGACAGAGCTAAGGCAGAAATACATGAAATACACCGCCAGCTCAGTCAATTCCAGCCGAGGACTGTAGTTTCGGGCTTATTAGCACTCATCAGCCCGGCATAGGACAAACTGAGCAAAAAATAAGCACGAAAACAGTCTAATTCCAACATTTCCCTATTGTTATTATTGGATCCAAAGCGCGTAGCTTCAAATATTTCGAAAACTCATGTCTGCAGATAATGCCGTTTACCTGCCCACGGTTGTTTAGAGCTCACGTGTGATCATGAAACAACCATAATAGAAATGTTCAGCTGGCAGATGGGTTTAATGTTAATTAGCAAAAAAGAAAACCGGCTTTTCTAAATAAAAGCAGAAGTAAATTCTTTTTACGTATACTCGGGCATTTTCAGCTAACTTATGGCCTTTCAATAAAAAAAAATAAAAAAATAAAAAAAACAAGAATTTAATGCGCTTCTTTTATTGGAAACCATGATTTTTGCGAATTTTTTGTGTCGTTATGGATGCAATTCCTATGGACAAACCCTTCTAACACAAATTAATGTGTCTATCTTTAGGCTATATAAAAACGTATTAAAATGATTTTAATAAAAATTTGACTTACTGCATTTTAACAAAAGTGAATGATGTATAGTTTGCATCGCAGCGTACCTTAATTACTTTAAACAGAGCAATAAACTGCTAATAATATACGTTGAAGTGTAATTCCATGCATCAGAAGTAAATATTTACGGCTTGCTTTTTACCTATATTATTGTGTTAGCTAAAATATAATATGTGAAAACTGGACTATATAGATCTAAACTCTATATGTTGATTCGTCATTCTTAAATCTCTGATCAAGTAGCCTTGAGCATAAGAAAGAGGTGCACTTTGGACGTGTTCTGGTACTCGTAGTTTCACATAGATAGTACAAAAGTACCTATGGTTCATTTTCTTATGTTACTATAGTCATTTTAAGAGAAGTATAGGATTTAGGTAAATGCCCCGAGTGAGCTATTTAGTACATGCTTGGCAGTGTACCTTATCTCCAACTTGGGGCGCCAACTAACAACACATAGAGATTGGCAATTTCGATCTCTTAAACTTGGCTAAAGGAAAGACTACCACAGTTTGCTGCGGTGTTTATATCTATAGCTGACGCTACATATTTAAAGAAATATGTTAAAAATGATATAAACTTCCAAATTATGCAAGGCAGGATCCTGTTATAACTGCAGCTTGTCATGCAAATTTTTAGTTCTGACTTATAAAATGAATTAAGATAATTCTGTGTGAAAACTACATGATTTAGCGCAGTCAGCTTAATCTAACAGGCAGTTTTGAAGTTGACAGATACAAAATCAGAGTTGGTTCGATAGATTACATAGTAGAATATTTGATGACCTAAATGTTTATATTTACATCTGTAATAAACACATTTAATTTTCTTAAGGAAACTTAATCACAAATCACTTGCTACAAGGAAAAACATGTTCCGAAGCACACTACCCGTATAAGATCAAGGTACACATCTACTGGTATTTGTTGGGTAACATCAAATTAAAAAATGTATATAGGACCGTGACCCTAGTCCTATTTACATTTCGGAAGTTTTTTTTAATGCACTAAAATGTTTTTAAAAAAATTAAGCTAAATGGGAAGACAATATTGGACATGACTGGCACATGTTTTGGGAGAGAAGTGTTATTTTATTATCTATAAATATACATTCAAAGGAAATGATAAAAGTAATAACATGTAATACGTACGCCATATTCCCCTATATTTATACATATATATATATATATATATATATATATATATATATATATATATATATATATATATATATATATATATATATATATATATATATATATATATATATATATATATATATATATATATATATATATATATATATATATATATATATATATATATATAGAGCTGTAAAAAATAATTTTATCCTTTAAACCGGGAAAAGTGTTTATCTTCTGAGCTTAACCTTAAATAAAATGCTAGACAGTTCTGTCATGAAATGTAACGCTTGGTAAACTGCAGTTGGATTTCGGTTGAAATTCAGTTAAAATTTCTCTACCGAATAAGCTAGAATGACATCAAATACTTGACAGAAATGTTAGGCGTTATTTTCTAAACCAAGAAAAACGTATTTCTGCGCCTCAACGAAACCGCAGGCGCGAGATTCACGCAGGATTTCGTGACATTAGAGCCTTTAGGTGTGAAATACATCCAGAAGTTTCTTTGGGAATGAAAAGCATTAACTTTATTTTAAATATTAAGTTTTTCAGTTTTTCTTTGCTTTTTAAATTTCTCGGTTGCGAACGAATTAAATATATTAATATGTTCAGTGGGTCTGTTGTGATGTCACTTTTTTGAATTTGACACGTTTGTATTTGATTGTATTCAAGTATTTTAAAAAAAAAGGTTAAAAAAAATGTCTACTTAAAAATGTGTACAAGAAAAAAAAAAAAAAAACTAAAAGAAAATTTACAAAAAAAATTTTGTATGAAAAGATTTGTGAGATTTAAAAAGATCTACATACGAAAGACAAGCAAGTCGTGCATTATGCCTATTAATTAGTTAATTAAATTTAATTAAAAGCTAAGGATGATTACAAAATCTGATATAAAGAGGCTAATAGTAGTGTGTACAAATAAGAGTTTCAGAGATAATTGAAAAAAAAAAAAAACGTGTTTTTTTTCATTGCCCTGATGAATTTATTAGTGAAGTTTAAAGGTATAAAAGTTTTTTTTTTTTTTTTAACCTGAAATTTAAATAACCATATTTGTGCCTAATAACTAAAGCAAAATTGATGACTAAGTAATAAAATATTACTACTGTCATTTTCATGATCAGAGTAGCATTCAAGAAATAAATAAATACCTTTGTGCGACTAAGTAAACGGTAATCAAGAAGGTTTTGAAGCCTAGAATTAGCAAATTACTGCATACACGCATTTTTAAGGTTTTATGGAATTTCTTTTTCAATGTAAATAGCGAGTCTTTGGATGAAAAGGCATCCGGTAAAAGCTTTTACCAGATATCCATTGACTCATTGAAAAAGAAGTTCCCTGAAACCTCGAAACACGTGTATACAGTAATATGCTAGTTTTGTACGTCAAAACGTTGCTGATCACCATCAAGCAGTAGAGTAGTATTTGTAAACTGCTCTGGACGAGAAAAACCCAATGGATTTTTTTTAAACGAAGAGCGACTGATTATGACCTTTTAAACTCCGTAATATAAATACTGTCTGACCATCGATTACATGAAAAGGCTAATATCCGGTTTATAGGCGGAAATGGGCGTATCTATTAGTTTGTAGGAATGTTAGTTGGTTTGTTTCACATGTGCGCTTTTGCCTCTCTATTATTTAGCCTAAATTTTGTAAAAACGAAATTATGCTCACATCAACATTCTTTAAATCTAAAGTATTTTCGATCTATATTCTCATGGCAAAAATTAATTAATTAATTTATTTACAACAAAGCTTACCATTTTGCTGAATGCAATAAATGAATAAGGCACTAGTGACATTATAAAACGCGTGCATCAAAATCCCATCGTTATTTTCCCCTCTCCCCTGTTAGATTCATTCAGATGGAATGGTCTTTACTTGGCAGACTGCCAAATTACATACAATCCGAGGTCAAACAGTAATAAAATTTTTATGATTCTGCTTTTTGTTTCATAAACAAACATTTAGTCAGAATTATTTAAATTTCTACTTGAATAAAATTTAAAAATGATTATTATAGCTACTTCTACGAGCAAATTTCAAGACAATCTCGAAAAATTCTTGTTTTGTCGATGTTGAAATTAGTTTAAGCTATTTTCATATTAAAAAATAGCTAAAGTGTTCGCACGGAAGCTAAACATGGAGGTTCTGTTGGTGATGTCAGTAAACTGTCACGTATTTTCTAAAAAAAGAGCAACAGGTAAAAAAAAAAAGTGAGATTTCGAACATAATTCGTTTTTAGACATGTGTGAATGACACTTTCTTGAACGGATTCTGAAATGCCTTCTAATATTTTGTTTTCTTTTTTGCTTTAGTACAGAGATTTATTGAAGTTTCGCCACTCTACTTTGATTAAGTTAAAATAAATTCATCAGAGTTCTTCCAACCAGCTGTAACTTATTTTGAAGAATAAACGAAGATGAATGTCTTAGACCCTGTTTTGTGACATAACTAATATTGATTTTAAGTCATTTTTTGTTAAGATAAATGTGAACAAATTAAATATTAGAAAAAGCTTTTCATTCAAAACGAAAACCTCAGTTACTATATGCATTTTTGGCATGAAATAGAGCATAATGCAAACATTTTGGGAAAGTATACATTCCTGTGCAATATTTTAGTAGTAATGAGTAACATAAAAATCGATACATTAATGCAATAAAAGAAAAAGAAAAAAAAAAGCACATTGTCGAAGTTACAGACAACCACAAAGCATTTAATTTTAATACACATTATAATACCAATCGTATTGTCAGCTTAGGACTACAGTCGAGTCCCGACTTACACGAGGAATGCCTTCCAAGACCCCTCGCGTAAGTCGAAATTTCGCGTTGTGGAAAAAGGTATGTGCAAAAACTTGTATAAACATACCTATATAATTAAAGACACTTGTAAACAACACCTCAAACAGTTGAAAACCATTTCTTAACTATGCATCACTGTTTCTTACATGAAAAACTTTTTTTAAATATAAATTTTAATTTATATTTAAAAAAGCCTTTTCATTCAACATAAAAAACTGCTACGATGCACAAAATCAACGATCAATGGGAAAGAAAACGTAAAATAAACTACTACCGTACGTACATTATATACTAAGAAAAACAAATGCACTATAGTTGTACTGTAAACAGTACAATAGATCTAGTAATGATATTTAACTTAAAAAGGCGCAGATAGTGATGATATATGCTGCGTGATCAAACTGTTATTCTTATATAATTTAGAATGCGCAATACAGTTGCTTCACCAGTTCTTTCATAACGTTTCCATTCCTCCTGGTTTCTTAACTTCACAATGCAAGATCAACTTCCATTTTTAAAATTTTTGCATTTTGCTTAGAAACTACTCGGTGAACTTTTACGGATTTCATTTTCTTGCTTTTTAATTGCAAATTTGGAAAATTCACTCATACTTAATTATCGTGCTACCTTCAACGCATTTTATAATTGTTCAAGCGTATAATCTTTAGCTTTTCTTTAATTGTCAGACACTTTCTCTTTTTCATTCTGTCCTTAAACTTGAAATGAAACAGCGGCATTATATTTCATCAACTTCCCCATATAGAATGAAAAAAATAAATTGGAAATGATGAGTAGTTCTTTGTATAAGCGATGTTCAAACTAGTATGGTGTGGGAACTTCCACTTTAAGTGATGCCAAAGGGATGAAGGTCCATTCACGAAAATTTTTTTTTAGTGTCCAATAACTACGCCGATACTTACACACCGTGATTCCCTTAGGAAAATTTTCGCTTTAGGTTCAAAAAAAAAAATTCCGGGGGAAAAATCGCGTTATAGCAATTTCACGTAAGTCGGATTGCGTTGTAGCGGGAGTCGACTGTAATAATTTAGCCACTTCATTTACGGCGTCGATTATATATATATATATATATATATATATATATATATATATATATATATATTATATATATACAGGTGTGGACTGGCTGACTTTGGTCCAGTCGGCAAAGAAGTATTTTGGCCCACCTCTGTGAATTAAAAAAGTTAAATTAAACAGTGCCGAATCTCTATTCTTCCGAGGACGAACAAAGACATTAAACTACTGCTAGTTCATAGTTGCCTTCAAGTTTCTAAATCAAGTTTTAAAGTTCTAAAGAAAGAAAATTGTGAAACGTAAAATAAAGCTAGCACTGGCACATTTTTTATGTGCCTAGAAAGAAGGATACTAATGGTTACAAGTCTTAAAAGACACACCTTTCAATTTCTATACTGACAACACAGGAAAAACACGAGGAAAGATAGGAATCAGGTAAACTCACCTGGAAATTTTTCGAAATTGGTTGATCTATATAGGAAGGATAAAAGAATCGACAGAGGGGGTTCTAGTTCCCTTCTAAGCGATATTTTCGAAATTGATGTCAAAAAGCTAGATTTTGAAACTTTCGGTAACCTTAGAGGAGAGGGAAAAGAAAGTTCCCTCATACGATTTTGTTTTAACTCCAATTTTTTTCCTTTCAAAATTGAAGTCCATATCAGTCTCTAGAATGTCGGGGGCTATTCCTGGAAATTCTCCGAAATGTGAAGTTTTAGACATGCAATTTTAGCCTACTGTTGGTAAATTTACAGGAATAGGGAAGCATATCGGGGCTTTCTACGAAAACTTCGACGTTGAACTATTAAAAAACGAAAAATTAGCTTTGGTCACGTTAGAAAGAGAACGAGGCTCAGTGATCTCATTTATAAGCATTTCAAAACTGAAGTCTACTCGACCCAGTTTTCAAGTAAATTCAGTTACTATAGGAAATCTGTCGACTCTATTTCAGAATTTTTCGAAATTGAAATTTTAAAAACATAATCTTATAATAGGTTTGGAAAGATTAAAAGGAAAAAAGACAGGTTTACCTTGTGTTTTCTCCAAAATTTTTAAGAAGGAGCCATGCCCTTCCG
Source organism: Uloborus diversus (assembly GCF_026930045.1). Taxonomy (NCBI): domain Eukaryota; kingdom Metazoa; phylum Arthropoda; class Arachnida; order Araneae; family Uloboridae; genus Uloborus; species Uloborus diversus. Next base: position 92,148,507 of record NC_072731.1, on the reverse strand, counting down.
CTTTTCAGCTAACCTTTGACACTATACTTAATCAACTCTCCTTGCCATTTAAAAGTTTCAACATAACTTAACAAAAGCAAATTTTTTTCGAAAGGAAAAGATTCCCCAATCCTGTCCTTGAAACGTCACTCCCTCGTTTCAATCACTTATCCAAAAGAATCTGATTAGAATTTTTCTGATGCTTTCAGCATTATTTTTGAAACTAAACATCAAAAAAGAATTTTCAATATTTTAAAAATAACTACTATCGAAAACACTTAAATTTTATATGCACCTAGTATACCAAAAAGTAAAAAAAAGGCACCTTTTTTTATATGACAAAACTTCTATCAAAAAGTGCCCTTTTATCTGAAAGCGCACTGCCCCTTTTTTTGGTCTTAGGGGAAACATTTTCTTCTGAAACTGAAGTTAATTTTAGGCTATAGAGCAGATAAAAAGGTTACGTAACTCTCCCACAGAAATTTCTAAATATGAAACTTCAAAAGATATCTATAGTGACTTTAATGAGAATGGTGAAAGTTCGAAGACTTTATCTGGAAAGTTTTCGATATTTAAGTCTAAAAAAAAACAATTGAGGGCTTTGATGCAAGAACCAAGTAAGTCCAAACTTACTCATTGTTGAAAATACCAAAAAATAACACCAGTGTCCAATAGAAACTTTATTTTCTTTCCTTCATTATTTACAACAAAGCAGAAGTCTGATCTTACATTTGTGTTCTGTTGTTGCACCAATCGGAACATCTCTATTGTCCACGCGAAAAAATAAATTTAAAAAGAAGAAAAATAGGACTTACCTGTTTCTTGCATCAAAGCACTCAATTATAGACTATCGTTGATGACTTTAGAAGAAAGTCTTAACGTTACCAAAAGCGGAGTCAGGAGACTCACTTCCGAAGTTTTTCGAATTTAACTTTATAAAACCACGATTTTAGGCTTCATTTGGAAACCATGGGAGACATAAGGGGTGCAAGGTTCGTCCTCCTCGAATCTTCAATCATAAAACCTTTCACATTTTTAAGTCAATTTCAAATCTTTTAGGGTATTAAAGACTTCAAAGATGCTTTTTAAGATTGAAAGCCTTATTTAGGCTTTCTTTGAGGACGTAAAAGTGTCAGGATATCCCCAGAGCTTTTTTATCATAAAAGATCTGAAAATGCAATTTTTGCTGTATAGTGCACATTACGACTGTGTGTACGTTAAAGTATTCAGTCTTAAGTTAAGTACGTGTACTCTCCCTAGGAAATTTTTCAAAATTGAAGACCTAAAAACGTTTTCTACGCTATGTTTGATGACGTAAAGGGATTCTTTGACTTTCCTAGGAAATTTATCCATTTCGAGGCTTCAAAATGGTTTTGGGGAAGTAGATTTAGGAGCTTTCCCTTTTGAGTTGAAATTTTGTCCTATTTCAGATTCAGTTTATCGTAGTCCAGAGTTGCTTCCCCGTATGCGATTCTGCGATGAAAGCACTCGTAGCGATAATTTACAATATACCAATGAAATCTCTTGCCAACTTACAGCTTGTAGTTGAATCTGTCACAACCAGCTGAGTACATATAGAGTATTACAGTTGTCTTTTTCCAATTGGTCCGCAATTCAGGACATTGTCCTCTTATATTTGTTGCCCCAATTCTAAATGGGCAGTCAACAATTTTCATGGTTGCAGAGAGCAAGTTTTTGATTTCTCTCAAAATTTATTCTAGCCTTAAATTCATTTCACCATGAAATGGATGCATAAATATAGCTGGTCTACGAATGAAATATTATGTACCGCAGCGGTGCCCGAACGACAGCTTGCGGACCACATGGGGCCCGGGAGGATGATCTATGTAACCCCTTGTATTTAATGTTATGAAACGTAAAATATATACTGAAACATTTCAAACGCACTAATCTTCTTCATTCGGTCTTAGGAATGACAAATGCAAAATTTGAAGCCAAGTAGTCATATAGGTATCGGTTTCTAAAAAACAGATCCAGAGTTCGTATCAATGAGATAAGCATGCAGTAATAATGATAGCAAGTTTTAGTCTATAATTGTCTTTTATTTTCTTTGGTTTCCCACTCTATTTAGAAACAAAATTACATATATTCTGACCCGCAATATCCCTCCAATTATGAGGTTTGGACCGAGGTGAAAATAAAAAAGGTTGAGCACCTTTGATGCATAGCATCTATCTCAGTTCTGTAGAACTTTCCCCATTTTTTACTTTATGCACAATTTCGACTTGAACTTGAGAAGCAAGAAATTAAGTTATTTTTTAAAGAAAATTTGTTTCACAAAAAAGGGTCAACTGTTTTAAGTTGGCCCCCTAAGCAGTTGGCTCAGTCGGGATCCCTGACTAGCCGACCTGGTCAGGCCAGTCCGCCCCTGTATATATATACATATATATCTATATTTATATATATATCTATATCTATATATATCTATATCTATATATATATCTATATATATATCTATATATATCTATATCTATATCTATATCTATATCTATATATATATCTATATATATATCTATATATATCTATATCTATCTATCTATCTATCTATCTATCTATCTATCTATCTATCTATCTATCTATATATATATATATATATATATATATATATATATATATATATATATATATATATATATATATATATATATATATATATATATATATATATATATATATATATATATATATATATATATATATATATATATATATATATATATATATATATATTTCCCATGATATCGAAATACCGATATTAATACCGGTATTTGAAATTTCTAAAAATACAATCGAAATCCTACTCTTTCAGTGCGTATTTCATGTTTTTTTAAAAGTGCATTAATTATGAAAATTTATGCTTAACAAATATAAAATGAAGAAATAAGGGTGATAATAAAAAATAACACAGGCCTATAGGTTTTTTTGGTGTTTTGAATTTGAAAAGTGTCCTTTGCTAATGCGAGTATACTGATTTTGAATAGGAATTTGGTTTGAGCTTATCACGTCCAAATTTTTCAGAAAATTTAAAAAAAAAAAAAAAAAAACCTAATGAGATATTTTGTACTAAAGCAAAAAACTACCTTCTTGATATTTCCTGAATAACATTGAAATTATTTCTTTAAAATGTCTTGCCGTCAAGAAAACCAAATGTCGGACACGAACAAAGCCAAATATCTATCATCAAGAAAGACGAAAGAAAATAAACACGCGACTAAGGACAGTTTACATGACAGAGCAAGTTGGGTTCTTCACTCCTCTGTATCTCAGCCCCATGAGTTAGTGTACTTAATCTCTAGTGACCCCTGACGAAGCCTTGATACACGAATTAAAAACATATGTTTATTTCATTTCAGTGTTTCGTTTTCGCATTTGTCAAAATCAAGTTGATGGCATCAGTAATTGTTTACGAAAAATCTAGTGTTAGTTGTTTGTAGCACCGAGTTGTGTTTTGTTTTCCGAGTGTTTAGTGCGTTAAAATGTCATTAAGAAAGTGCAAAAACAGTCCTAAAATATTTTGTTACGTGTGTCGTGATTTATCAATAACAAAGCTTAACGAAACGTAACAGTGTTCATTAAGAAAGCTTATCACGCTTACTTCGGTGTAAAACTTGGTGATCAGGACAAATGTTGGACTCCATACAAAGTTGCTTAGCTGCTGAGAAAATTGACAAAAGGTACAATTAGCCATTTAACTTTTGGCATTTCGATGGTATACTCGTATAGAGAACCAAAAAACCATGGGGACGACTGTTGTTTTTGCTCCTGCGATGTCAAGTTTTTCAATTAGAAAAATACATATCAGTATCCTGGTTTACCGTCTGCTACACGACCTGAATCTCATAGACCAAGAATTCCCATTCTTCCACTTTTTCCAACTATCTAACAGCAATCATCAGATGAAAGTTCAAACGACAAAACCGATGAAAAAAAACAAAAAAGCCGATTTTATATAAAAAAAAAAAAAAAAAAAACAGCGATTGTCTAACATTCATAAAACTGCATTTTTTATGAACAACTCCATTTTGTAGGAATTTCCTATTAAATACAGTTTCAATAAATATTCTCTCAGTATTTTTGGTAGTTTCTATGAAAAATTCCAACACACTTTTCTTGAAAAATCTGACGTGCTGAAAAAAAAAAAAAAAACTAAGCTCAGGTTCGTAATCAGCACACTCCATTTACTGTATGGCACTTATTAAAATTGAAACACTTTTTCATGAAGAATAAAATGTAGGCCTGTGTAATAGTAGCAAGACATACAATGCATATAATGAATTATCACGAAGCTTTTTAACTCTTTCTAGTGCAAAAACTTCATGCAGTTGAAAATACTCTTCCCTGAATTACCGTTGCTCGGTGATATTGGTAGTAATATGCGATACACCTTTTGTAATAACCTCTAAGTCCTTTATTCTCAAATAATTTGGCATCCTGTGCGCTGGTTTTGGATAAATCTTTCTTTTATTTAGCGTGTGTACTTGTATGAAATATATATATATATTTTTTAATTTATAGCTAATTGCAGTTTATCTTCGTGATACTATTATTTTTCATTATTATAACCATCTTCAACATTTCTTCTTGATCGGAATAGGTTTGTTATTGCTTTTTGTAATCCGTTTGCTCTGCAGTCATTACGATAAATGAGTAAACGAACAATCGCAGATACATTAAAGAACAATCACAATTATTCTAACTATGCTTAATGTTCCATTAATTTCAGAAACAATTTTCATGTTTAACTTTTAATGCAAATTAGAAAAGAAAAGAAGAAGAAATTTACATTAAAAAACTGAAGTGTAAGTTAATGTGTCAAAAAAAGAGCAAAACTTTTACATTAACAAAACATCACGTGGAAGTCTTTGTACTAACGAAAGCTTAACTTAATATTGTAATATTGCAACTTAATTTGAAGTAACTTAACTTAAAACGTAATATTGCGAAATAAAAATAGAAATTAACATATTCAGTTAGTTTGAGCCCTTCAATAATTAAATACTCACTTGTCATAAAATAAATAATTGCAAATAAAATAACTCTTAAAAAACTCAAGAAGTAAGTCAACAAATTTGTCTAATGTTTAACTATAACTTACTATTATTTTGGTTTCATTATATTTTTATTTCAGAAGGTTTGGAATCTTTTCTCTTCGTTTTCTCCTTGGAAATTCATGCAAAGTAACCAAATTAGTTACGGTTACAATTATAAAAATGTAAATATATTGCAGTTTGGCAATTTTATGAAATAAAATATGCTTTCCTGTGGTCAAACGTTTTGAAACTAATTTATCTATGGTTTAGTTAATAAGATCTCTAATACAGGGGAACTGACTTCTTGACAGTTGATTAATCGCCTCATGCACCACTAATACCAATATAACATCGGATAATCTTTCGTAATTGGACTGGTATTAGACTTCATGAAGCTAAAGTAGTAAGTGATGCTGTGAAGCATGTCCGATGATAACTCGTAGATCAATTACGAAGAATTGTATTCTGCTGAAGTAAATAGGACGAAATATATTTAAAGGTAGTTATCCAACTAAGTTTTGAATTGAAAGTAAGTTGAATAATTAAAAAATAAATGAATAAATAAATAAACAAATAAAAATTTAAATTTAAATTAAAAAAAATAAATAAATAAGTAAATACACAAAACATTAACAACACTTAAAATGTCACCTTAATCACTCATTATAGTCAAAATACGATTAATATTTGAAATTTTAATGCATATGTGTGCAACTGAAAGTCACCCTAAGTAAGAATAAATTCCCTTTTTATTTGTTAACTGCTTTAAGAAGCTATTAGATAAAGACTGTATTATGACACACGTCTTGTTGAGTTTTTTGACACCTGCTGTACATCGTGCCCCGAGGGTTAGGCAGTAAAAATAAGTCGAAGCATTTTTGAGTAAGTAAAAATTCATTTTTATTTGCGTAAAGCAATTGCAGAATAATATTATGTTTGGCACTTCCTGCTTGAGTGTTAAGAGATAAAACTATTGCATTCGTTTTTATTATAAGGGTTTGTAAGTAACTATGGACATTTACAATTTTTCCCATTTGATAATGTTTTCACGATTTTAATTTGAATTCACAATTATTACTTTTTTATTCTTTTAGAAGAAAAAAGGGGGAATAACTTTTATTTCCGATACAGTTAAAGACATCTTTCAAATAACACATTTTCGAGCAATACCTACATTTGTTACTTCTATAAACAATATATAAAGTCAAAGTATGGATAAAAATAGCATATTGTTGCGAAGTCCAGTATTTTCAGATGTAGATTTTTCTCATTTGATAGCTAAAATTTTGTATTTCTAACGGCAGTGTTCAAGGTCACCTATAAAATATTAGACGTCTTACAAATAACATCGTTTATGGAAAGGTTTTGCGTGAAAACTAATTTTTCTTTATCATCTCATTCATTATTTTGAGATTAACAAACAAAAGCAAGCTTGGAACTTTTTTTTTTTTTTTTACTATAGAGGGTGTTCCGTTTTAACCTGCCTGACCTCTGTTTTCGCAACCGTTAGTCCTAGATGCATACGTCCAATTGCAAAAATGTTCAAAATCAGAAGCAGGGTTAAGATATTGGAAATTTGAAAAAAAAAAATAACTAAATAAAAATTTGTCAAAAAATACAAAATTTAACTTTTTATCACCATTGAAAAATAATTCCAACACTAAAAGTGTGAATTTATTACGACTAATATTCACCGAGATACGAAACGCAGCGTTTTCTGACTTACCCCACTTTACACACGCCGTCAATAACACCTTTTAGGGGAAAGTATAGCGATGATCGAGTGTTTAAAATTATATGTGTATACAGAGTGTGGTTTTTCAAATTGATCGAGGTTTTGCAGTGTGTTTTCGCGTATCAAGGCATAACATTTGCATTTATTTTTGAATAGCAATGAAAAATATAAATACCTTGTTTTTTTTTTTTTTTTTTTTTTTTTTTTTTTTTTTTTTTCACTCATACAGCTGCAGTCATTCTTCTAAAAGGGTGATGAGTTCCTATCTCATTTCTTGGTCCCTTCAAACTTTGAGCTGGAATATCTCCTTGAGTTTAGATCACACAAATGTCAATTTTTTTGTGTCAATAACAGTTTTAAATGAAGATTATTTCCATAAATATAAGTTAGGGGACCTAGGGCCCGTATAAAATATTACAATTTGTATTTTTTGACACATTTTTATTTTTGCTTCAAACTTTCAATATCTTAACTCCACATTTGATTTTGAACATATTTGCAATTGGAAGTATGCATCTAAGAGTATCGGTTGCGAAAATAGAGGTCTTTCATTTAAAAACGGAACACCCTGTATAACAAACAAAAGCAGACTTGGAATTTCAACTGTTATTGTTTTCCACTATATAACAAACAAAAGCAAACTTGGGACTTCAACTAGTATTGTTTTCTACACTTGTTCTTGAACTGTTGCTGTTTTTAATGTAAGTACATATAAAATTGCATGTTCCAAGATATACAATGAACAAATACGTAAAAAAAGAAGAAAAAATTGAAAACGAGAAAATTCATATCTGTTTTCTTTAAATTTGGAGCTATTATTATGGAAATAAAAAATCATTTTAAACGAAAAATTTTCGATTTTTTTTTGTGTATAAGAAATTAAAAATAAAAGCTACATATCTTTAAAAATTGGGAAAAGATTTTTTTTTAAGTCTTCAAAGTTTGATTTTTTCCGGTGTTAAAGAAACTACTCAAACGCTGTGAATAACGTTTGAACTCATAAACCCTGTCATTTTAATTAATGGAAAACTGTTGAAAGATAATACAGATTTCTCAAACTAATTGACTGTATTAATTACTGAATGTACTTTATCCAGTATGTACTTTAACGTTTGAAGATATACATTTGAACTGAGACTAAACGAAAAAGATGGGAGGAGTGGGGGAGTTACAAATTATCTTTCGGTGGTCAGAGAAGTAAGTTCGTTTAGCTCTGGGCGAACTTTTTGTGCTAAATCATTTGCTAGTAAAAAGTATTCTAAGTGGCTACGTTGCAAATAATCTCAATATGTTAGAGTTAGTCTATAATTGTGAGGAAAGTAGTATGAGCTGAATTTCTTTCAAATCAAATGCATTTAGTTCTAATTATAAAAACGATATTACACGGATATGCCTGCACTTTTGCGTTAATTTATATTTTTTTATTTTCTCATGCAACATGCAATGCTATACATATTACTTAAAATCATAATTTGTATCTGTAATGTAACCCTTTTGCTTTAGAAATCCCCGCTGAAAATTCTGCAAACCTAGACGAAAACTTTACTTCTTAATTAAATTTCAATAGAACGTTACTTGCTCCTTCTGTGGGAAGGAACAGCAGCTCAGTTGATGCTTGGAATATTGGAACAGGTTGTGCTGCTGGTAACAATTTGTCAAGGTGTTTCTGCACGAAGGTCTAATAACACGTCCGCCTAGTCATAGTAATTTATTACAAGAATAACTTTACATTTCGTCTTAACACAGTGGCGAAATTAAATAGATTACTTATTTCGCTTTAAAATGTCTAGGGGTTTCAAGTTGAATAGACATACTTTTCAACTGAGTGAAAAGTATGAATGCGTAAACATAAACATGCGTTATTTGTAAGCAGAAAATTTTTATGTGCGTGTTTGTACGTACTAATACTAATCAGGTTATTTTTCTTTCAAGTCGTAATTTGCGTGCAGTTATAACGAAAAGCATATAAACGTAACTAATTAAGATAAATAATTGAAAAATGAAAAAATGTAAAACAGACGTTAGAAAGCAAATGTTTATTACATAAACACACGTTCATTTTATACCATTATTTTAAATAGAAAATCGGCCGTCAATGTATGACGGGTGAAAATTGCTTCAACATTTGAACGAAGCAATTGCCTGTTTGGTGATATTGTGATAGTCGAAATTTTAACCGAAACTCCATTTTATGAACCCTAAACTCCAGTAAATTGAGTTCATTGTTGACTACTTTTTCGTTTATTAATTTTCCTAAAATGTCAGTTTTGTTAGTAAAACAGATAAGATACCGGATTTAGTTCAGCCTCATCAGAATAAAGCCTTTCCCTGCATGTCAAACATGAAAAAAAAATCAAATTATCATGCCGTGGAGCGAGTAGCATTGTTGATGAAGTCAGGAGCGTTACTCTATTATTTGCTATTATACAGAGTGTTGCGTTTTAACCTGCAAGGTCTTTATTTCCGTAACCAGTAGTCCTAGATGTATACTTCCAATGGCAGAAATGTTTAAAATCAGATGCAAGATTAAGATATTGAAAGTTTGAAGCAAAAATAAAAAAGAGTCAAAAAATAAAAAAATCAACTTTTTATACGTTCCTCAGATCTTCTAACTTATATTTAGGGAAATAATCTACATTGACAAATAATTTTAACACAAAGTTTGGAATTAGTACGACCAATATTCATCGAGATATGAAACGCAGCGTTTCGTGACTTACATCACTTTTCTCTCGCCGTCAATAACACCTTTTGAGAGAAAATATAGCAGTTAAAAAGTATTTGAAATTATATGTGTGCATAGAGTGGTTTTTCAAATTATTCGAGATTTTGTAGTTTGTTTTTGCGTATCACGGCGCAACATTTGCATTGATTTTTGAATAGCAATGAAAAGTATAAATGTTTTGTTTTTTATGGTCCCTTAAAAATTAAAACTCGAATATCTCCTTGAGTTTTGATCGCACAAATGTCACGTTTTTTGTGTCAGTAATGGTTTGCAATGGAGATTACTTCTCTAAATATAAGTTTGGGGACTTAGGCGCCGTATAAAAAGGTAAATTTTGTATTTTCTCACTCATTTTTATTTTCGCTTCAAATTTTCAATATTTTAACTCTGCAGCTGATGTTGAACTTTTTTGCAATTGGAAGTATACATCTAGGACTGATGGTTGCGGAAACAAAGTTCTTGCAGGTTAAAACTAAACACCGTGTATATAACGTTGCCTCAGACAACACTTCTAATCCCAGGAATAACACTATGATCTGAAGCGACGATATGATGATGTTAATTTTTCAAATTTGATTAATGTGTTTTTCAAATGTGTGATATTTATTATCGAATTACGTATATATCTTTGCTAATAATAAAGCTAAAAGTTTCTCTGTCTGGATATCTGAATCTCTCTCAGGCGTTTACTTCCATCTACCTACCCTATCTATTTTCCGAATCGGAATTGTTCCTGTTTCGGAACATCGCGTTTCCGAAGCAATATTCCGAGAGCGAACCGAGAACTTACTACGAATGCACCAGAATTCCCGACGCGGTATTTTTGAGACGTTTGCGTTTGAGGTTAGACAGATTCTCCGAAGGCGAAAAATGTTGAGCCAATCACAGAGCGGCTTTAATCTTAACATCTTGTTTACAAACGCAGTTGCTGGACTTGTTGATCTTCGGTTTTCGCCTGTATTTTGTTGAAGAAGTGTTGCAACAACATAATAAAATATTAGTAACATAGGAACTAGCAGCAAAAATTATGTTTTTTTTTTTTAATATATCTTACGAGTATATTTTGATAATCAGTGCCAAAATCATACATCTATTTGGTGTCAGCCAAACAGCTGCATAAAATGTTAGCAGTGAATTTCATACGATATTATAGTTTTAAATTTATTGTTCTTTTAATTAGTCTTAAATTTGGAAAAAAAATACTTACGTCTTTAATAAAATGCATTTTTATTAAATTTTTAAATTTTTATGGAACCCAAAATCTGTCAGTGCAGCGAATATTTATTTTCTGTTGTCGTGAAAATATGCTTATTGATTTACTTAACAACTTCTTACTTATATTTTGATTTTTGTACTATTTTGATAACTTCGACACTTTTACATATAGTTTTAATATACGGTGGGAAATATTAAAGCGAAACTGGGGTACAATAAATTATTTTGTGTAGAACGACGCAAACGAAAAAAAAAAAAAAAAACAGTTATTTAAAATTCTGACTCATCATACTAATAGATGTATTATTCAGTAAATTATCGCCCATTAGCCAGGGCTAAGGCAGAAATACGTGAAATACACCCCCCAGTTCAGTCATTTCCAGCCGAGGACTGCAGTTTCGTGCTTATTAGCACTCATCAGCACCCCCCCCCCCGCCCCCACTCATCTGCCCCACTGCCAGTTCAGTAATTTGCAGTCCTCGGCTGGAAATGACTGAACTGGCGGTGTATTTCACGTATTTCTGCCTTAACCCTGGCTAATGGGCGGTAATTTACTGAATATTACCATGCCATGCGTTCAGTCTTCGAGTTGAACCGAACCATTGCTTCGGTTACTCGTCTGGTCTGCTAATTCTATATTAGCTACCAGTTTGTTTCGCACTCTTGGCTTCCTTAAGAGGTTTTCCATCCCAAGTTCAGTCCTATGCCGGGCTGATGAGGGCTAATAAGCACGAAACTACAGTCCTCGGCTGGAGATGACTGAGCTGGTGGTGTATTTCACGTAATAGATGTATTATTTAATATTATTACTTGCACTAGTGTTAAATTCTGACACAGCAGATTTGATAAACATAATACAATGTTGTTCCGTGATGTGGATTTATTTATTTTTTTTCAAACTTCATTCCGTCAATAAATGTTTCAGTAACGATCCTATTTCCTTTGAAATGCCCTAAAAACTGATGAAAGACGGCCCAAAAAATAAGTAAACAAATAAATAAAAATAAATAAAAATAAAAAATCCCTCTCCGAAAATCATATCAACAAAACAGACAACATTCCAATCATTTCGTTATTTGATTTGTCATTTTATAAAATATTTGAACACTAATTAGCAATACTTACATTCTACTACTTTATTTTCTGTTAAAAATATCTCAATGTAGACTTCTATAGTAAATATTATTATATCTATCTTTAACAAAATGAATTTCTGCAAAAACAAACAAAAAACAAACAAAAAAAAAAAAAAGATACGTTCAACTTCGGTATGCAACTGACTCAGAAGACAATGTGTCTGTTGCTCAGTTATTTTGTATTTGAGATGCTGCCAAATAATATTAGCAGAAATCAAAACTAAAGCTTAAAAACATAACATTTTTACATTCGTACCGTTCAGTCATGGGTGCAATTTTAATGGAAAATACATTTTGAAATTGAAATATTTTATCAGGTTTTTAGCAGAAGGGTCCATACCTCCAAGAGCAAACCATAGAGAGCGATGGCCCTTACAAATCTGCCGCCCCTCAAAAAAAAAAAAAAAAAAAAAAAAAAAATACCCCTTAAAACAACAGCCCTAAGAAATTCGATTCGACAGCCTGCGCCATGACATCCGCCCCGCAGGTGGCACACCTATTTTAAATTTTTGTAGAAAGTATAACGAACAAAACTCAGGATTTCAAGATGCAGTTTTAAATAAAAATTATTCTGTAAATATTTCGAGTTGACTGAAGTTCTTATTTCGGGGGGAGGGTGATTAACTAATTAAACGACTAAAAAAAAAAGCTGACTAAAAATAAGACTGAAACTTTCGGAAAAAAAATACAAACTATTTCAGCTCTCTATTATTGTAAAAAATTGTAATTTTTTTATACAACCTGAACGTTTAATATATTTTTGGGAAAGGGGATCATAATCTCAACTTTATGCATAAAACATTTCAAGCGCCACTTCATATTACATTAAAAAAAGCAGCATTGAGTATATGATGAAATACGGGAGACATACAAACATGACATACAAACGAATTGTCACTTCAAATTCCAACTATAAAGTTGGTACCTTAAAACATAAATTCAAATTGGGAGCACTGTCCCCTGCTTGCTTCGCTCGCCAATCCCGTTTATCGCCTGCGGAATTGGAGAGTTGATGTCTGTTTCTATTTTTATCAATTCACAGATCCGTCCCTATTAGGTTTAGATGGGTGAGACGGGGCAAAATGGCTTCCTCTGGATGTCCTACAATTCCCCCCCCCCCAACTAATGTAACCATTATTGACCAGGTAGACATTGGTAGTCCGGAGGAGATACAGACACGCGCACAGACAGATGCGCAACGGTTTACTTAATATTGGTTAAGTGCTTTATTTATTAATTTACTTTCAGAATTTTTGATTTAAAGAAGATCTGTTCATGATAATGTGAAGTAGTTTTCAGTATTCAGATTTTACAAAACCTAAAACGCAAAATACAAAAATAATAGACAAGTAAAATTTTTACTTTTGCACATTAAGTTACAACATATAGTAATAACAACGTTAAAACTGCGCAGGTAACAATTAGTCTTTTCATTGAAATGTAATATGTTTACAAGAAAAAGAAGTAGTTCCTCGTAATATCGAAACACAATCCTGCAATTCTGATTTATTCGATTTTAATATAGTAAAGTCCCGAAAGTTTGGCCTAGTATGAACCGACAAGTGACCAAGTTTAAGAAAACGCCGAGTTATCAAGAATGCACATGCCACAGGTTTTTTGGCGGGGAATTTTACGTTCGATGGTGACCGAGTTTTCTGGATTCGGCCTGGTTATCGAGTGCCGAGTTTTTGGAGCTCTCCTTTATTACTAATTTTGTTTGTAAGTAATCTGTTCACATTGATCTTGATTTCACACAGATAAAACTTATTTAATATATTCTAATTAGAAAATGGATGTATAAATATTTAACTTTTATGCGAGTTTTTAAAAAATAAATTCGTTAATGCTTTATTAAATTAAAAATGCATTTCAAGATTTAAAAAAAAACATAATTGTTTCCGACCGTTTTATAATTGTTTTTAAAGTTGTTTACCTTAACTTTTTGTTTGACTGAGTTATCATGGAGATGAGTCGGTAACATGCACTGTTACGATTAAAAGGAGGTTGAAAACTTAATTGGTGTTGGTCATACAGCGTACAACACTGTAAAGCTAATAATTCGTTTCATTTTGTTTTCTTTCGGAAAATTATATCAAAAACTTTTTCACCAAAAATTTTTCGGTTAGAAACTTTTCAAGAATTTTTAAATTTATAAGCTGATCAACTTTGTACTATCAACCCTTTAAATGTACTTTCATAATTCGTTTTGTGCAAAAATATGCAGAAAGGAAGTACTGAAGAATTTATAACGTATTTAATCAAAAATGTGGCTCTCGACGTGATAGCAGATGAAAAAAACTAATCTATCTGGCATCGGAACTAAAATCCAGAGACATGTTATTGCTGTCGGTAATTTTTAACCCTTTTCCAAAGCGAACTACCGAAGTTGAAATATTCCGGACGCATCAAAGTAAGAAACTTCGGAAAGATGACGTCATGCGTCACGTGACAGCTTCACTTCCGAGAGTGGAATACTTTCCGGATAAATGGAAGTAACCACCTCTGTCTGGATATATTAAGATCTCTCTCTATGTGGATCTCTATGACGCGAATAGCATTTTGACCGTTCGGTCGATTTTCATGAAATTTGGTACAAAATTAGTTCGCAGCATGTGGGTGTGCACCTTGAAACAATTCTTCGAAAATTCGATTTTGTTCTTTTTTTTCCAATTTCAAGCACGTTTTGCCGAGCAATTTATCATAACAAGGACGAGTAAATTACCAAATTATCATAACGTGGAAACGTTAAATGGGCGAGCAAATTGGCGAGAAATTCACCATGTGTTATTTGTAAATATGCAGGTGAACCAAATGAACTCTTCTACGGGCAAAACCGTGCGGTTACCTCTAGTGTAAAATTTAATTTAATGAAGGAATAAATTTATTATTTTCAAATGCTTAGGAGGTACTTACTTAACGATGTGTGGTAAGTGTCGTATTTTTAGTATGACTGTCACAGAAAGTGGAAGATTAGAGACTGCCAAAGATTTAGTTGCAGTTGCTTCCGTTGGGCTCTTAATGCACCTTACAGCAATTTCTCCAGCCTTTAACTATTTAAAAAAGATCTCTTTCACGACATATTGCAAGGAGAGCGTCAGGAAAAATACTATGATTGTCGTTCAATATCAAGCGATATAAAAAATAAAGGCAAAATTTATGAATGAAGCGGACACTAAATAGGGGACTTGCAGAGAATCAACGAAAAAAAATATATTAAAACGTGATTGGTACATGAAAACCAGGAACGTATCTAAGCGTTTAATACGAAATAATAGCTTACAAATATCTCATCCGAAAGAAATTGAAAAAAAGAAAAAAACACATGTGAAAAAAAGAAGTTTTTCGAAGAAAACGAGTCTACGAGGTGGAAGGCCATCCAGTGATTGAGAAAAACTCACCTCTTAGTAGAATGTATCATTTTTATTCTGTTTGCTAATCAGATTTTTTTTTCATTTAAGAATTCTTTTCGAACATTTTATCGGTTCAATATCTTTCCAAAGGAGTTTTGCCTGTTAATGCACAGATTTTGCCAGCATATCAAGCATCATGAATAGAACTCGGTATTTTAGATGACTGAACCCTTGGAAGCTAACCTTACTTGATGCATGCATCTTTCTAACTCCGCTCCTAAACTCAGATAATTGTTTGTAACAGTTTTACTATTACATAAATATTTAATCTTTTTGCTTTAAAACATTTAAAAAATAAATCTGTGACGACGTATTGCAAGGAGAGTAAATTAATGTTAATCGGCATAAACGGTGGAACTGAAAAAATAAGATCCAAAAATCATTTAACATGCTTTTGCTATGTTTTTTTACGGAACTACCGAAATTTTACTTAGAGGTATAAAAACTGACCATTCCACGTTAGACTACTTTGAATAAATCCTCCAGAAAGAATCCGTGTGTTCAACAAGAAAAAACGGGTAATTGGAAGAATTTCTTAAATAGGTTTTCCTTCAAGATTTTTCTTAGTGTTTTTAAAATGAAAGGCGATATCCAAATAATTTTATTGCGCAACTTTAATTTGCCTAATCTATTCAATGGAATTTAACCCCAATTAAATTCACTACGGAATAATATGATTTTCAGTGTTGTTCTTACAGCATCAGCAGCAGATCAGTTGGCTCATAATCCTTGCATCCCCATGATTCCCGTATATTTGTACGTATGCTATGTACGTGGTTCAATTTAAGTGATTACAATATCCGATGAAAATTTCTTATGCCATCGTTATCATCAAACGTACAACTATACGATAGGTAGTGCAACGTTACATACAAGAAAATTATATTGTTGAGTGGGAATTGTATATTGGTCTCTCTTGATCAGGAAATGAAGTAAATCAATTTGTTTGAAATATCATTAAAGCGAAACAAAAAATGTATCTTAGAATTAATTTTCAAATAAAAAAGTTCTTTTTATAATATTTATTTAAGATAGATAGTTTTTTTTTTTTTTAACCGAACTAGGTCGGGAGGGGCCTCTAGTAGACAATAAATAACACTGGATTTATCTTTCTAAAAGCATTTTTTTTTCAAAAAAAATAAAGTCTGTAAAGGCTTTTTTATCAGTTTGGTTTTCATGTATGGGAAATAAATTTTGAAAAGCATCAACAATGTATGGTATTAATTGTAAAAAATCATCCTAATATTAAGAAATAAATTCTCTTAAATAGGCAAAAACATTTTAAAGTGCCAAGCTATTATTATTATTATTATTATTATTATTATTAATAATATTTTTGTTCGCTTTATAGATAAATCTTGATGCGATACAACCCTTTTTAGGAATCCATTGCTAATATTTTGACCTATTTAGTGTGAAAATCGGTTATTCTTTTGGCAGATTACAGAATATTAACGTAAAACAAAAATAATGTCCTTTAATTAAAGATAATTTCACAGATATTTCCTTCATGATTTAATTCATGAAAGATAAATTATCTGCGGAATCAACTATTTGAGAAATTCGTTTTCCGATCGAGATAAATTTTCACTGAGCTTTTGTAGAACGTTGGAATAAATTGGGATAGATATTACTAATGTTTCGAATTTTTCTCCACGCAACGTTTATCATACGTTTCATTTGCATTTTCATTTAACGATTAAGTAAATGAATGCTCGTGTAGAACTAGTTAATTAACGGTTTACTTTTATGAAGATGAACTGAATGAATTAAGTTATTATATTTATTGTAAATCACATTATCGTTACGTTTTCAGTGTACTTTAGCAGTTTCTCGTTTCATAGAAAATATACATTTTATTTCAGTTATATGAGATAAACTAGGGTCGAAATGCATAACGCAACATGAGAAAATAAGGGAGACCTTATCGTTGATGAATATTATTATTTATTTTTAATCCTTAAAATATGTAAACAATCGACTGTTGTTAACTCGAATATTCCTTTGACTCGAAGTTTTTATTTGGTTTCAAACTAATTTACTGTTTTCAATGCAAATTTGTCTCTATAGATCGAATGAACTTTTTTTAAATCGAAGTATTTATGAAAAATTGAGTTTCATTTTATGCATAAAAATGCAGACAAAAAGAAAAGTTTTGTTCACCTTTGACATGTTGCTTTGTTTATCAGCTTGTATAAGGGGACTCATTTATGTGCAATAAGGCTGCCTAAAGCGCATAGTGTTGCAAATTTGAGTGTAAAGCGTCGGATATAGCTATTTTTGCCTAGACCTAAAATTTTATTGCTGCCTAATCTTTGAGAAACTTAAAATTTTTTCAAAAAATGAAAAACACTTGGGTTTTTTTTTTTCTGAATGATTCAAATTCTCACGCTTTTGATACAGAAACTGCCTAAATATTTAAAACTGTGCTTTAAGAACAGTGGTTTCATAAATAGCATTGATAAGGGAGGAATAGAATCATTTAAATTTTTTTTTCTCGAGAAGGGGAGCATTTTACAAGTGTTTTACGTCAGTACCCGAAAAATTCAAAAAAAGGAAATTACGTCGAATCGTGTTTACAAATTTAATGATGTTTTAAAATATGGATGATCTTTAAAAAAAAAAAAAAAAAAAACCGCAATTAGTCAAAAATACCTTCTTTTTATTTGAAGTATCTTTATAAAATTTATTCTCTTCAAAGGTATTTTTATGTAATACATACTAATACTTCATTTTATCCAGAATATAAGTGGTTATAGTCTATTATGCACAATTCCTAAAAAAATGAAATAAAAACTATTCTTGATAAGGCTGGGAAAGGAACTTGCCATAACTCGAACTACCGATTATTCGAAGGTTCTCGCTGGTCCCTTGGGACTTCAACTTATCGAGAGTTGACTATAAGTGTAAGAATATTAGTTGTAAAACACGAAGCTGTTAATGAAAACAACAATCTAAGCATACATACTGCATTTTTGTTTTTGATAAAATTTCTTTGAACTGTGATAAATTAAACTGAAAATTATTTATGTAAAGATACATAAAAAGAAACGAGAATATCTGTTAATTAACTTAAGTACTCCCTCAAAGTCAGCGGATCCAGTTTTTCCGTAATGGTTTTACAGAACATGTGTCCTTCACTCAGTAAAGTTACAAAAAAGAAAAAAGGTTATCCGTAAAAATACTTAAGTACTCGTTAATAAGTCACGTATCAAGTGTGTGGGTAATTGCTTCCCAGTAAACTGCTGGTGAATTCCAGGAAAAAGGGGACATGACACTTGAATTTTAAAGAATAATGTTCTGTCACTTGCTATATACCATTCTCTTCAGAAATGAATGAATTTCTTAAATCTTAACCTGTTTTTTTCCCAATAGTTTGATAACTTTCAGAAAATCAAGGAAAAAATCAAGTTTTCTCTTTGTGTTTTTACAGAGCAAAAAAACTCCTTTTTGTTACACACTGTAATTTCAATGTACTTGTTATCAACATATAATATTTAGGTTAACTATTATCTTTTGAATGTCTCGTTAAATGTTTCGGTAAGTAATTTTAAATTTCTTTTTTTTCAACCGTGAAATAGGTCTATTACTAAGGTGACAGTTTGATGTCCTTCCGTTACCAAAACACTACATCTCAGTTAGTTCGCCAAGAACCTATCGGGTATAGAAACTGTTTTTTTTTATGCAAAGCAGATTTATTCTCCTTGTCAAGGAGGCTCAGTTGCAATTTAATTATAGATTTAATTCACATGGTTTTTAATGGTAACGGAAGGACAAAAAAATATGGTAAAAGAAAGGACATTTAACTATAAGCTGATACAGGGTAAACTTTTAGAATGCTAGTGGAAAACAAACTATTGTTTAAAGTTAGTAGTCACATTTAAAACATAAATAAATAATGTTTATAAAAAAATTGTGTGTGCTTTCATTTAAAAAGTAACTTTTATTTAATTAGCTAAACATACTTTAGTGATTTCAAATATCAATTTTCAAAGAGAAGGAGTAATATCCATTCGCTTCCCGACACACAAAATATGCACTATTTGAACCCTGTAATAATAAAGCTAGTATTTCAACAAATCGAAGGAGATTTCACTTCAGACTGTCAATCAACAGACTGACAGTTATAAATAATATTAAAAAGAAGACACAGCTGAATCAAAAGCACCAAATAATGAGAATATGCGAAAGGGTTCATAACATTTGGATAAGTTTTGTTAGTTGAATGGAAGGGAAAGAAATTAACAAAGGGCAATGTTGGACAGGTACTTCATATAGAAGATGAAGGAGTAAAAATATCTTGTTTGAGAATGCATAATAATGTGGGAATGATCTTTGTATTCCCTGACAAAGAAGATAAATGTTTTATGGATTCTGATAATATTTTTCAGTATTTCAAGAATTCAGAATTGTTACAGATGGCTCAGGTATTAGATGCCATTGTTTCAGACTGCTGTATTAGCTGAATAAATGTTTGTAAGTTGAAATTTACCAAGTTAAATGTTTTCGACATTTTGTCCTTTCGTTACTATCCATCCGTTACCCTTAACAAATACATAATTTATATCTTAAAATAATTATTTTTTTGAACTAGAGCCGAAATTGTAATGAACAAACACTCCCATATGTGTAAGGTAATTGGTGTAAAGGGACACCTTTGCAAACAATGATTGTAACTAATCGTCGTAAACTTAATCTCTCACACGGTCGAGTTTTTTAAGTTTCCTGCACAGCTATAAGATTGTCAGAATAGGGATTATTGCAAGGTCTATATTTCAGGTGAAAAATCAGAGATGGAAAGGTATTAAGGAACAATAGATAAATTTTATACGCATACCATTTCTGTTACATTTTTAACTTTGCTGAACTTGTTTTCTAAAAGATAACTTCATGGCTTTTAGAAGAAAACGAGATTTAAAAAAAAAAAAAAAAAAAAAGTGACTGGGGAAACTTGAATACAAAGCAATTCATGGGATAAGTTTCTGAAGGCAGAACCAAAGAAGACTTATATGCTCCCCCCCCCCCCAATTTGTTACTCATTTTAAAAGGGTCAACGATTTGCTGGATCTTGACTGACTCCGTCAGACAATCAGTAGTTAAGAAAGAACAAACAAATGATTGCAGAACTAAATTAATCTAATTATACAGGGTGTTCCATTTTAATCTACAATACCTTTATTTTCACAACCGTTAGTCCTAGATGTATACTTCTATCGCAAAAATGTTCAAAATCAGATACATAGTTGAGATGTTGAAAGTTTGAAGCAAAAATAAATATGAATCGAGAAATACAAAATTTGACTTTTTATACGGGCCCCAGGTCCCCTAACTTTTGTTTAGGGACATAATCTCCATTGAAAGATATTACTAACACAAAAACCTAGACATTTGTGCGACCAAAACTCAGGGAGATATTCGAGTTTAAAGTTTTAAGGGGCCATACGAAAGATGAGATTGGAACTTACCGCCCTTTCAGAAGAATGACAGGTCGTCAAAGTTAGAAAAATAAGGTATTTATATTTTTCATTGCTATTCAAGCATTAATACAAATGTTATGCCGTGATAAGCAAAAACACACTACAAAATCTCGAACAATTTGAAAATCCATACTCTATGCAAACATATGATATTGAACACCAGTTAACTGCTATATTTTCGCCCAAAATGTGTTATTGAGGGCAAGTGAAAAGTGGTGTAAGTCACAAAACGCTGCCATTCATATCTCGTTAAATATTGGTCGTGCTAATTTTAAACTTTTTGTGTTGGAATTATTTTTCAATGGAGAATATTTCCCTAAATATAAGTAATGGGCCTTGGGACCTATATAAAAAATTAAATTTTGTATCTTTTGACTTATATTTATTTCTGCTTTAAACATCCAATATCTTAACTCTGCATCTGATTTTGAACATTTTTGCAACTAGAAGTATATATCTAGGACTAACGGTTGCGAAAATAAAGGTCTTGAAGATCAAAACGGAACACCTTGTATATCTGATCATAGTTGCAGACCGCATTTTTCTTTGCGATGGACCAAATTCAACTAAGACCGCCAGCTAAGTACTGTTGCAGAAATATTTATACATTGGCCAGTCTCTATTACATCATCCCCTAATATAAATTATTGTGTATTTTGTAAGCACTTGATTGCATAATAAATGCGTTATGCACGCACTGATGTCGTTTCTACATCCTCAAGGAAAAAAAATGTTTCCCTGTAATTACCTATGCACAAGCGTAAAACTACAAAAGGGCAGACATTCTAATTGAAATGATGTGTTTATGCTTAAGACCGCATTATTTGAGAATTTATCAAAAATCACGTACATTATAAAAATTCAAGCACACGTGTTTTTGAGAGGCCTTCTTCATTTCAAATCAGTGATTCTCAATTTTTGGAGCGCGCCATCCTGGAGGGGGGGGGGGGGTGAGAAAATATCCAAGAGAAAATATTTTTTTAAAAAATTTATTAAATGACTGAAAGGAAAAGCAGACATACAAATAGAAAAAAAAAACTCATTTCAACACATCTAATAATTATCTCATCAAAGGAAAAAAATTCTGAATCAAAACTTTCTTTGTAAAAATATACCAAATTAAAAAGAAATTTCGTAATTATTAGAGACTTCCTTGGACCTGTCTTAGGGAACATATTTTTTTGAAGAAAGGCTTAACATTAGAAATACCCACTCTCGGTTCTGTTTCTACATTTAGCGGAGATCTATACTTTGTCTTTAAAGAAACCACAGCATAAATTCCAGTTTCACAAAGGTAGGATTTTGAAAATGGTAACAAAATGCGAAATGCTCTTGTTTTTAGTGCGGAAAAAGAATTCTCTACTCCTGACCAAAATTCCAATAGTGATTTATTATTAAATTGTCTTTTGGTTTCGCCACTTGTCGTAAAGTCTATGAATTTTTCTTTCTCATCAATGGAGAGTCCTTAAAGAATCTTATGAAATGTATCTTTAACCCACTCGTAACTTGCTATCAGTTCGTCTTCAGCAAGAAAATATTTTTTAAAAATTTTGCCATCATAGCTAAAAGATTTTCAATGGTTACAAAAACAACTTTTGCGTGTTCTTCTTCAGATTTATAAATTTTATTGCAGTTAGAGGTTGATAATCAACCTCATCCTGGTCCTAGATTGATTCCAATTGATTTGCTTTCAGTTCTTCAATTTCCTATGTTCGGATAAGACTATGCTCAAAACGAAGTTATGCGTAGTAATATTAAATTTGTTTACGAAACCTGCATTTTCATTTAATAACCTGCTTCAGCTATTCAGACCAGCTTTAGTTTCACTGTTTGTTTGTGCCCTCGTATTGACAGGGGGGGGGGGCTTGAGCTTTCGCTAGTGTTTAAAAGTGGACCCCTTCTTCATTACTGCCTAAAATTAAAAAATACAAAGTGCAACTGTGTAAATTTTTTGTAGAGCAATGGAAATTAATTATAGATTTTGGATTTATTTTGTTCAAAAATGAGCTTTTTTTACGTATAATACACGATGTCATGTAAACACATACGTAAAAATGAGTTTCTTGTTCATGTATAATAAAAAAAAATGTTTTAAATCTTTTTTAAACGTTATTCCCTTTAGAAACATAGAAACATAGAAAAGTATAGTGCCAATTTTTTCCAATTGTCTTATGCTCACCGTCAGTCAAAAGTTACAAAAAAAAAGGCCTCATTATATTTCCTTTTAAAATATATATATATATATATATATATATATATATATATATATATATATATATATATATATATATATATATATATATATATATATATATATATATATATATATATATATATATATATATATATATATATATATATATATATATATATATATATATATATATATATATATATATATATATATATATATATATATATATATATATATATATATATATATATATAGTGTGTGTGTGTGTGAAAAGTTGAAGTAAAGAAATGCAATAAGATAGTCTTACGACAAATGTAAAAGAAAACTAATGCTACAGCAATTTCCAAATGTGGTGTCATCAAAGCAATGACTACTGTGTGGGCAACACATTCTTTGATGGATCGTCACATCAATAATGCTTTGGAGAACTATTAACAACATTCGTACTGTGCAGGATTTCTTCCCGATAAAACATTAATTTCCTTTTCCAGGAATGCAGACACATTTTTCTTATTATAAAAGTTCTCTGTTTATGGTTCCATTACTCAGTGCGTGATGAAAAGGCATCATCATTGCCCAGAATAAAGCGTAATTATTAATGTCTATCGTTATCGTAGTGTGGGTAATATGGAAAGATTCTCATCAAAATCATTTTCTATATAACAGTACTTGCTTTAAGAGCTAATAACTGAACTATCAGTGTTCTATTAAAAATTAGTTTATAACACATGTTTTAGATTTTTTTTTCTATTGTTAATAAATGTTCTTTTAGAAAAACGGTAGAACTCACGAGTGACCTTTTTTTTTCCTTTTAAACCTCTTGATGAAGATAAATGGTCAAAAAAGAAAAAATAAATTCTGTACCGTCATTGTGGTGCGTAACACTTAATCAAAACATTTTTTTCAGATATTAAATGAAATTTAAAGTACATGTATGTACACTGCTCAAAATAATTAGGGGAGCAAGTGGTTTTAACAAAATTGAGAAAAACATTATTCCGGAAACTAATTTCCAACAAAGCCTTAATGTTTTCAGAAAATATGAGAATAATACGTAAACTTCGGAAACAAATCAACGTTTTTGTCGTCGAAAAGCAGAAAAAGGATACAAGTGCAGAAATCGTCATTGAAGAGGAGCTCATTTTTTTTCACTGTCTGAGCAGTAAAATACAACCGATCACTGTTTTTTTTGGAACTGCCACGACACTGTAATTTTCCGGATTCCATGACTTGACGTCTTATCGGGGGACTGGAACTCGGGCAGACACAAAGAACTATAGCAGATGATGTTGGATAGGCATAATTTCTTGTACGTTTCACTGTCCTACAGAAGTAAAGTTCCCAGTTAAATATTTTCTGCTTCTGTTTTGCTGTATTGCATCTTAATACGCGTGTATACTTTTTTATGCTTTTGCAAGGCTACCTCACTACGGTTTTTTAATTTTGTGTGATTGCCCCATTGATCCCCTAATTGCTTTGAGCCGTGTATATCTGGAAAACAAGTTGTTTCATTAAAAAGGTTAAATTTAACTGTTCCATGATTTAGTAAATATAACCGTTGTGTAATGACACAACTTTGATGGTAAAACAATCTAGACGTGAAAAAAAGTTTTGTTTCTTTCGTTTTTTTTGCAACCTTTAAACATTAACTTTAGTACACTTTCAAAAGCACACAGCTGGTTAAAAAAATAAATAAATAAAAGATTTTTTTGAACAATCTAATTTTATTCAAATACTTGAGTAGAGAATAAATATTTTGTTTCTCCTGAAAGTCGTGAGTACGATACCATGAGTCATGTATAGTTTTTCTAGCTCATTTTGTAGTGAATTTTAAAAATCATTCTTTGAAATGAGCTCATTAAAATTACGAAATTCATTATTAGCTAACGCTTATTTAATATGTTTACCTTCTGAGATAAACTTAAAATAAATTCAAATATGACACAGTGAAACAACACTCTGCAAATGTTGAATAAAATATCAAAATTCAAGTTATATAATTTCTATTCCCGCAAAAAAGTCTATTGTTATGAATCTATTTTAAATTTTACTATTATTTTTTTAAAATCTGCATAGCGATAAAAAACTTGTTTCAAAAACAAAACATATTGTTGCCTGTGCTATTAAAATATTACAAAAAAAAGTCTTTTAGGTATTTTTTCTGCATGTGCTGCAAAAAAGTAGAAAAAACCCATGCTTTTTCATCAAAAGTATGATTAGTGCAATCGCAGAAACGTAGGGCTTTGCTCTTGGGTAATATACGGGATTAGTTCAAAATCCTTCTTTAATCCTAATTCCATCAGTTGTACTAAAAGCATCTCCTTTCGGAGTTTTAATATTTTTCTTTGACGTAGGAAGAAACAGTTTTGTGTACATAGCTATTGATTATTATGTTTGCTCTCATCTTTACGAACACGATAAAAACGTTTAGAAAGAAAAATTTTCAGTCACATTCAAAGTCAGAAATAAAAAAAGAAATATGTATCTATTCGTGACCTTTTGAATTGAAAAAAAAAGCTTTTTTTTTTTTTTATCAATGCAGATGTCTATTATTTGAAACAATCAGGTATTTTTATCTCATATTATAACTTTTCTTAACTAAATTTTTTTCTAAAGTCTATTACTTTCTTTTATTTTCATCGACATCAGGATGGGTCTTGTTACAGTGATTAAACTATGTTCAAAACGCATTCTAAGATGGCATCTATATATTCAATATTTCTTATTTTGATTGAAAAATGTTTTTACCAACAATCTATGTTTTTTTTTTTCATTCGGGGTTTTTACGGTTACTGCTTGTTTTAAATTGTAATTGACACTCTTGCTACGTATGGTGAATGTATGTTAAAATTTTGATTTTATTTCTGGCAAAATGTGATATTACTATGTTTATATTAGAAAAACTAAGTTTATGCTGAAATATGTGTAAAAGCTGAATATGATTAGCAATTTAGATAACTAAACGAAATGGTAGTAAACTAAAATTTAAAAAAAATAGTGAAATATTTACTGTGTTATAAAGTGAAAAAATATGCTAGACTCTGCAGTGCTTCAAGCCTCATTAAAAACACTGACACAGCATCATTCACATTGCTACGATGCAAATGATACATAAAGAGCTCATTGACAGCAAATGCAATACAAAAATTATTTTTAAAAAAAGTTTACTATTTGAATTTGTTGTATCCAGTGCGGTGCTTACATATCGTTCACATTGAAGCAGTAAGTAATGTTATATGCTGTTATTTATTAAGAGTTCCACTGCTAAAGACTTCAGTATCAATCGAATTTCTCGTGTTTTTTTGTTTTATTATATGCATTATATGCACACAATGACATATAGGGTAAAATGAATATATTTCGTCCCAGTGTTCAATTTCGTTCACTTAAGTTTCTGTGGTCTGACACTATATGTTTTGTTTTTTTTTGGTTGCGAGTAATATCACTTTATCTGTGGAAGCTTCACGATTCTAGTCCGCTGCGTGTCGTTTAGGGGGCACTAATTCTGAGTTTGCAACTTGATTATCATAATGCTATTTGTAAATGCTCTTTCTGTTTTATTAGAATATGTTTATTTAGTTGCATTTGACACATTTTGTTTCTACTTTTAACGGAAAACAAATTCTGTTTATTGTATTTAAATGTAAATACCATGTGCAGGCTTAGTTGGCGATTTTTTAAATTGACCAGAGAAATGACAAGTTTTGGAGAAAACTTGTCATGAGAAATGACAAGTTTTGGAGAAAACGTGTCATTTAGCTGCCATTCAAAAAATAATTGATATATTAAGATAAAAATTTCCATTTGTTCTTATATCCCTACATAGAACAACCTCACAAAGTTTTAACCAGATCTGGGAACCTCGGGTGTCAAATCATGTTTTTTGCTGGATTGTTTGCCTTGAACCCCTAGTAAACTAAAAATTTGATTTGTTCATTTTAGGCGTGTGTTAATTTCAGTTCTGCCATAATTGTCTAATAATTTCTTTTTATGCTATTTTATATCTTACTATGCGTTGCATGTTGTGGGTAAGTTTCATAAGATTCTACATTCCATTTTTTAAGTAATCGTTATTTTTGGGATTTTTCCTAAATTCATGATAACCAGTGTATTATTAACTGTTTTTTTACTGCGCGTAACCTAAACAAACATTTCAATATATTTCTTTGTCTTACGTATCCAAATCTTACATCACTGGAATCGTAATTAAATTCACAGTTATTAAATTGTTTTTAAAAGCCTTTTTGTGCAAAGAAATATTTACTAAAAAGTTGGAATATGTGCTGAATATTTTTTCGACATTGCTTTTGTACATTAATTAAGTGATACTAATTAAAAATAAAACACTCTATACATAGTTCGATTCTTTTATTATATTTTAAACCATTCACTCTTTGTAAAATAAGTAAAAAAATAGCTTATTCTAATTCGTTTTTTACCTTTCAGACACAAATGAAATATGATCCCTGCCAAACCACTTGACCGCGCAATTTCTGATATAAAATATGGACTTGGAAAATTTTACGTAAGGATCGGTTTGACCCCCATCAAAGTAATGTTTTTTTTTTTTTTTTTTGAGGTTTTGAAACATCCCCTCTCATTACCCTTACGTAATTATTGAATGACCTCTAATTACTATTTTTTTTAAACTCTTTCAAAGTTCTTTTTTAAACAACGTGGCATATTGTTTTTACCATAATCGTACACTTAAGTAAACATCAAAACATATTTTATCAAAATATGCTGTAAACATAGTTATTATAATTTTTTCAATGCTTCTTTTGACGTCATATATCAAGATATATAATAGAAAAAAGAGAAAATTGGAGGTGAGTGGAACGTTTGATTTAAAAAATAAATAAAAAATAGTGCGTTTTTAAAGTTGATTAAGCATACGCTGAAAAGGTAGCACCGGTTTCTAATACTAAAGAAAAATGACCTACAGGGCCTTTCTATAGAGGAATTTAAAAGCGGAATAATGTGTCAATTATTTAAACATATCATGTCGATAATTGATTTAAGCTTACAAATGAAGACAATTTTGTTAAAGCGTTCTGTTGTGCCGCTGCACAACGCTTGACGTTCTCCTTTTACAGTCTTCTGGTGTTTGCCGATTCGCACGCCAGGGCACTCTTCCGTCGCAACACATGGCGCGCAACTCCACGTTTGTTACTTCTCCTTGCCTCATATTTCAAAAGTTTCCACTCCAGCGTTTACGTTTGGCAACACGTCACTCCTGTGGCGTTTGCTTATGTTTTGATCTTCACTTGGAATTTTAATGGGTTTGTCTGTATTTTATTGATTTATTAGTGATGTTTTCGTAAACAGCACATTGTATTCTATATTTTGATACCCTATTTGTGCTTTTCACCGTCCGGGAACTTTGTTTTTGCCCTTGTTTAACCGTCGTGTCCTTGTAACGGAACGCTTTGAATTTATGTTCTTATGTCTTTTTTTTGTACTAAAATTGCATACAAGTATATAATTATGATTGTGGAATGTTAACAATGTATCTGTGCATGTTTTAGTTTATGTTTTATGTATGTAATTATGTGCAATATTTGTTAATCTAGATTTTTAAGTATGGACCACGTGTTTTCGAATATCCGTAATATTTTACATTTTAGTTATGTTCCCATCCCGGCACGTTGTTCTATTTTGGGCCTGAGGTCTATTTTATCGTTCCCGTTCGATGGGCTGTTATTCTGTTTTTCCCGGCGGTGTTTTAATTATGTTTATCTTTGTTTTCATCATACGTTTCCGTTAAATTTTCATGCTCTTGGCGCCGTTTTCCTTGGCGAGCTTTTGGCAGGTTTATCGAATGGGGAAGGAGTTCTGCTCATTGCGACTCTGGACCTGTTCCGTTTCATTATGGAGGTTGCGCTAGGTTGCCATGTGGTGTATTTAAAGATTGTTTTCGTCGCCTAATTGGCATATTTCTTGCAGTCGCAGTTGTATGCGGATCTCGGATCTTGCGTTGTCAATGATGATTGTTTAAATATGGACCCGGGGCGAGTCCGTTCGTCAATGTGAGGAATTCTGAAATGCCCCGCTGAGAATTGGGTGTCAGGCATCGTGTTCGAGTGCCCATGGATCATGGTGAGTTGTTGATTTTGAACGGGTGCTCCATCATTCATCCAATCGCCTAGGTTATGCAATTACCTTTAATCATACTGCAATTATTCACGACCGTACATGACCAAACATGCCGTTGAGCAAACATATGAATGTTATTCTATAGTATAAGATTTTGATATATATATGTGGAATAAAAAATGATACATACACTTTGATACAATGTTATTATTTGAACACACGAAACACTATATGTGGTGCCGTCGACCAGTGCCTTGAGCATTAAGAAAATAAGGATGGAGC
This sequence comes from Uloborus diversus, assembly GCF_026930045.1. NCBI lineage: Eukaryota > Metazoa > Arthropoda > Arachnida > Araneae > Uloboridae > Uloborus > Uloborus diversus. The sequence continues at coordinate 92,119,207 of NC_072731.1, read as the reverse complement.
ACTCACTCTTTTAATTTTATGAATATTGTTGATTCCAAAATTTTTATGAAATAATATATTGGACATTTGAAGGAATGTGAAGCAAATTTTATTGAAATTGAAAAATCAGTAATTTTCTATCCCTTATGGTAATATTACAATGTTTTGTTTTATGCTATTGAAATGCAAGATCTTCAGTGTAAGATATCATTGTATATGATATTATTACACCCTTGTTTAATTCATATTTATATTATATTAAGTCCATGACACCTTACTGATTTATTTGACACATATCCTCAAAACAGTTGATCAAATTTTTTAATCATGGGAAGGCAAACAAATACTGTACAACATAATCAAAGCATGAGCACTCCTAGGAACAAAAACATGTCATTTATAATTAATATATCTGATTTTGATGGTGATCCTAGTGAAGTAAACTTTTTTGCTGATCAAATCTCAGACTTGGCAACATTAAATGAGTGGTCGGATCACAAAGCGTGCTTATATTTAAAATCTAAGTTAAAGGGAGATGCTCTTAAGGGGGTCCGGGACACATTTTGAAAATTTTTTTATTATGTACTTTAGAGTTTTGAAATTTTTTGAACTGATTCATCATTTATTTAATAAGCAAAATCATAACATAAATATGAAAAAAAAAATTTTTTTTATTTAAATTTAATTAGTTTTTTTCAAAAAAATGGGGTTGCTTTAAATTGCTATAACTCAAAATATTGTTGGTCAATTTTCAATTTTTTTTCAAAAAAGTATGCACAAATATCTAAGCTTTAATTTTTATTCGGCGATTTTAAAAATATTGATTCAATAAGAAATAAAAAATATTTGAAGAAAAATTCGAAGATACTTTTTTTTAAAAAAATCATAACTTTTGCAGTAAACGTTTTTTTCAAATTCGCCGAATAAAAATTAAAGTAAATTGCTTGAAAAAGATATGCTCCAAGTTTCATTACTTTATCTCTATCGGTTCCTGACTTATAAGAGTTTGAATGCAAGAAATCGGGAAAAATTGCATCATGGAGAAAAACGCGTTTAAAGTTTTAAAGTTATGTACACATTCGTTAGATGCATGCAACAAAAATAACTATAACTTTCGTTCTATTTAAGGTGGAAACAAGATTCAAACGTCCTCTTAAGCAGAAAAAAACGGAGCAATTTTTCAAATTATAAAAAAAAATTTCAAAATTTGAGGATTTTTGTGTCCCGGACCCCCTTAAGTATGTTATTAATTCTCCACATCTCGAACAGGAGAAATCATTCAAAACCATATTGCACGAATTACAGAAATTTTTCTCTATAGAGAATAAGAAAATTTCTCTTCAGGAATTTAATTCAATTGCCTACACTCCTGGTGAATCTTTTCGTGCATTAGCCCACAAAATCACAACAAATGCATCACTTCTTTATAATGTTACAAATGAAGCCGCTTTGAGTGAAATTCTGTATCATAAGTTCATCTCAGCTATACCTGAAAACTACAGATTTCATATATTATCTGATAATATTACTGATTTTCAGAAGGCAGTAGATAAAGCTGAACATTTGCACTCTGTTATGCACCAAGCAAATGCCTTTGCCCCTCAAATTCAAAATGAGAAAATTCATGCACTACAGATGAGAATTGATGAATTATCAAAATTGTTAGTGGATAGAGCACCTCATAACACATTACGTGCAAATCAGAATTTACAGTCTGGCTCTCAAACACAAGGTGAGGCGAATTGTTGTTGCACATCTCAAAATCATATCCAACACCAAATGCACAATGTTTATGCTCAAGATAATGATACTCGGTCACATTATAGTACACAATCTCAAAATTTGAGAAATTCATTCACTCGAAAAAGACATGGTGGAAGAACATATAATAGGTCTTGGAATAATCGAGAGCAGTTTAATCAAAGGTATTGTTCTTTTTGTAAGTCAAGTACACATAGTTATAAATCTTGTTTCAAAAGAAACCGACAGGGTAATTATCAACATCAGCCGTATAATTTCAATCGGTTTCATGGTAGTAGTTCTCGATCCCACAATCCGTCATCTCGATACCAGTCTAACAACTATGATCGTAACCAAAGAGGTTATCTCCTGGACTTACGCCATCAAAATAATCCAAATTTTGAACCTCTTGGTTCTCGTCCACAGCATAAACAAGATTTTTCGGAAAACTAGAGGCTAGGACGAACTGTGCAGGAAGCTCGTCCTATTCACTTAGCCCATCTGCTCCTATCTTTGTCCCTTCACAGTCATTGTCAATTGTTAAGAATACTCCCGAAATTGTAATTACCAATGAGGACTGTCACGAAAATGTCTCACAGACTAATGACAACATCAAGTCTTCCTCGGCACCTTTTACACATGAGCAAGAACTCATCTTTTCTGTTAATTCAAATACTGTTCAACTTCCTTATGTTCTGGTAACCATGGCACCTAATACAGATCTGGTCTTCTTATATGATTGTGGTTCAACTTTGAGTCTCATTAGTGAAAAGGTGTTTAGGTCATTAAAACCTGTGTTAAAATACAAATTTGTAGCACGAAATGTGCAAATTTCGACAATTAACTCCAAAATTAAATTCAAAGGATGCATTCAAGTCTCTTTTAAGTTGCAAAACTTATTTTTTAAACACCTCCTGTACTTGATAGACTTCCCAGATAATTATTCTTGTGTAGGCCTTCTTGGCTATGACTTCCAGAAAAAGTTTGCCGTCACTTTAGATCCTGCTGAAAACTCCATTCGAGTTAAAAATAAGCTTATTCCTTTGTTCCAACCCGGTTCCCATTCCCCAAGTTCCAATGAACATATTGAGAAAAATGAAAATGACGTGCAACACAATAATAATGAAATTTTACATAATGTGAAGGAGAATTCCACTACCGGTGACAATGTAAACTCAAGCATACAGGTCAAGTTACGACAAAAGGCAACTATTGAACCTGGTCAGGAAACGTATGTACAAAATCAGAATATGCCATCTCATGGATGTGTTAATGAAGGTTTATATAACCAAAACAAAGGTGTATTATATCAAAACATGTGTACAAATGAAGATATAATGAATGTCACACAGAATCATGATAATGAAGGGCATAATAATGTTTCTATGAATAATGATGGTCATAATTTTCATGAATATGAAAAATTTTTTGCTCTTTTGGCAAATGTGACACAAGATGATCCTGAAAATGAAATATCTGACACCACCTTTTTGAAACATCAACTACAAGATATAATTTTAGGTGACACTTACAATAAAATCATGAGTAAGAAAAGCACAAAGCCATGTTACGTCATACACCCTGACTCAAAACTTCTATATTATGTCTCTAAAACTGATAACAATGATGAGGCTGAGAATTTTAAAATCATGGTTCCAACAACGTTAAAACATAAGGTTCTAAAAATTGCTCACATCTCTCATCTTGGATTAAAAAAAACATATCAGGCCTTACAAAGGAAATATTTTTGGAACGGGATGTACAGAGATACAGCAAATTTTGTCGCAAGCTGCGAGACATGTAACTTAAATAAACATCACGTTATCAGCCAAGCCCCTTACCAGCAAGCAGAGGTATGCAAATATCCCGGTCAGGTAATTTCATGCGACCTTATCGGCCCATTTACAAATGCAAAGTATATTCTTACTGTAATTGATCATTTCTCCCGCCACCTTGAATTGTACACATTATCCACTATTTCCGAGAACGCTATTCTAGATAAAATTTTCTTATATATCTCTACGTTTGGTAGACCACAAGTAATCCTCACTGATAATGGCCGTCAGTTCGTATCCAATGCTGTGCAGTTCTTTAATAAGAAATTAGGTATTTATCAGACATTCATTTCCCCTTACCACGCGTCTGCCAATGGAATCTCAGAGCGCATCAACAAGTCCATAAAAACATGTATTTCTGCATTAATGCAACAAGGACACTCATTTGATTACGCTGCCCATATTCACAAGAATCTCTATAACAACTGTCTCCATTCATCAACAAAGTTTTCTCCGAACCTGGTTCACTTTGGGAGACCTATGTCAACTTTTTTTGATACCATTCAGGACCAGGTGATTCTCCCTCACTTCAATTCAATAACATTGTCTAGAATCGCTCAGGACTTGGAAAAAGTGTATAATCAAGTTTATAAGAACATCCTCGAATCAAAGAATCAACAGTGTATCAATCAAAAAAATGCAAAGTTACGCGACTTTGCTGTTGGAGATATTGTTTACCTTATGTATGACATAAAGTTCAAGAAAAAATTTACCGGTCCATATATTATAAGAAAAATTAATTCTAAGGTGACTGTATATATTCAAAAGCTTGAAGAGCCATTATCCCGTCTTTTGCTAATTCACGTCAACCGGTTACACCTATCTCCGCCTAGGCTATCATATCTTAAATCATCTGATCCTGTTAACATCACACCGTCTCGTCTTGTCAGCAACACTCCTCATAATACATCTATTTTACCCAATTGTCATTCATACAATCTACGCGTAAGAAAGTAATTTCTCCATTCTCATATGTGTATTTTCTCCTCGTCATGCTTCTGATGTCTGCGATCCAACTGTGACCACCCTGGTTGAAGGCGCCTCAACTAGATGGATATCTGTTTCGGAATGCTGGTCGTTCTCTCTCATATCTCCCAAATCACTCCTTGGCTCACAGCATTCAGGTGCCTGACTGATGACAACTTATGCGTATCCTTTTAATGCATGTATGTGACAGACATAGTTACTTGTTTGTATATTTGTTATAATTATTTACTCCATCTCTTTAATGTATGGCGACATATTTGGTTGTTATCACCTGATTATAGCTTGGTATTCAAATGTGGATCACGATGATTATGCCTATTGTTATCCTCTGTCTGTTACATACAATAATGCACCGACCTGGTTTGTTTCTTTTTAGATGCTATGTAAAATTAATATCTCCTGTATTCAAGCTACTATGAACTTTTCATCCAACCGCTATCATGGCAATGATGCCTCTGTACCCCTTCTTTGCTGCAATGTTAATGTTCTGCATGAGTCAATTTTGTTTTTCTTTTGCATATTTGGTCTTTCCTTTACAATTGTCCTTGTGGTAGTTATCCCGGATCAATTTTTGATGTATAACATATCAAGCCTGACATGCACATACACCTTCATACTTAAAATCTTGTATGTAAACAAAAAAAAAAAAAAAGAGGGAATGGTTTGGAAACATATCCCAGTATTGGCTGGTACTTGATAGGTGCACATATCAAGCACTTAAGCCGTTTTATTCGCTTTGAGTGTGGATCCTCAACTCTAGGGAAAACTACCTGATTTGACATTCAAACTTGACATTTACACATAACCGGTTACATTTGTCATAAGATATTACCTTTTATCTCTGATTAGATTTGTTGTTGTTGAAATAATGATCTGTCATTTGTAACATACTGCATGTTGTGATTGGATTTTAATTGGAATTTAAAATCTTTCTTCATAACAGGGGTTAAATAAGATTGGTATGTAACAGGAGACGGATCCGATACATAAATGTCACTTTATCTTGTCATATGGTCTAGTATGTGACAGAGATTTATGCCGTTTTTTTTATGAAATATACGTATAGTGAATGAATTTAAATAGTCTGAGAAATACTTGCTATAAAAAGAAGTTGGTTGTGAAATTAAATTTAACATGTTGATTGAAAATATTAATTAGACTTTAGATTGGATCAATTAACTGATTGTATGGTTGGTTCTGGCGAATTGAATGATTCAATTTGCCTAATTGATAGTCAATGAAAGACAATTGAATTGTAACTATCAATGTTAATTTTTGGTAATGTGAATATAAATAAGAAATGATAATGCATGTACGAGCTCATGTAAATAGAAATATAATATCGTTGTATTTGATAGGTTGTCAAAAAAAAAAAAAAAAAAAAACAAAGAGATGTGATAAAGCACGTAATCTTATGGCACTTTATGTATGAAAATCTAAATGCGTGACTTAATGATAATTTAATGTCACTACAATGAAGTACAAGTGATCGAATGAATTTTCAACCTCGGAATGTTGTTTTGATATGTGCAAATAGTGAGAATTTTTTTTTGATGGTTGATTGGTTATGTTATAAATTTGATAAAATATCATTAATGTGGGTTTGTGTGAAAATGAAGATAATGTTCACAATGCTTGGTTTCATTTTATTAGTTATATACATTATGTTATTCAAGAAAATGAATGGGTTAAATTTGATAATCTTATATGTATGTATTATTCGGTGCTGTTGCAATTACTTGGATTGTGCAATTGGACTATTTCTGTTATATGTCTGTATTCATGTTGGTGTTTGTTTCCCATTTACACTTATTTACCATTTTACAATTTTGTAGTGTAACCAGATTTTTACATGTCTTCATAATTCATTATGAGTGTACACTGCACTGGGCGGTTTGGTCAAAGGCAACTTAATGATTCTGGTCTCAGGTATTTGTTTTCCTACTATTTTGCAGCACATGTGTGATCATACTATTGTCATACTCTGTGGATTAGGGTGTTTTGCCGTCAAAAAAAAAAATAAATAAATAAAAGGCATTCTTATTGTGACCTGCATACAACTCTCATATGTTTTCATAATTACTTGTCATTTGACATTTGTTTTGTGCATTCCAAAATTTTGTTGATTCTCTACAAAATTTTGCCCGGCTGTGGGGGAGAATGTTGTGCCGCTGCACAACGCTTGACGTTCTCCTTTTACAGTCTTCTGGTGTTTGCCGATTCGCACGCCAGGGCACTCTTCCGTCGCAACACATGGCGCGCAACTCCACGTTTGTTACTTCTCCTTGCCTCATATTTCAAAAGTTTCCACTCCAGCGTTTACGTTTGGCAACACGTCACTCCTGTGGCGTTTGCTTATGTTTTGATCTTCGCTTGGAATTTTAATGGGTTTGTCTGTATGGTATAACTTTGATATACACCCCCAAAAATTACGCGCCAAATCTGGCATTCCCTACGGACTTTTTAGGGTCGCTGTTCCTTATTTTGGTGTTGCCAATTCAGGTTTTTTCAGCTTTTAGGTTTTTACTGTTGCCAAATTTAGTATTTTCATGTATTTTGTACCATTTTTTGAGTTTTTTTAAAAGTTTTGTGGCAACAATTTTTGTGGCAACAAAGTTTTGTGTCAACAAAAACAAAAAAAGTCGCCAAATTTCCGATTTGGAGGGGTATATCAAAGTAGTTCCGTCTGTATTTTATTGATTTATTAGTGATGTTTTCGTAAACAGCACATTGTATTCTATATTTTGATACCCTATTTGTGCTTTTCACCGTCCGGGAACTTTGTTTTTGCCCTTGTTTAACCGTCGTGTCCTTGTAACGGAACGCTTTGAATTTATGTTCTTATGTCTTTTTTTTGTACTAAAATTGCATACAAGTATATAATTATGATTGTGGAATGTTAACAATGTATCTGTGCATGTTTTAGTTTATGTTTTATGTATGTAATTATGTGCAATATTTGTTAATCTAGATTTTTAAGTATGGACCACGTGTTTTCGAATATCCGTAACATTTTACATTTTAGTTATGTTCCCATTCCGGCACGTTGTTCTATTTTGGGCCTGAGGTCTATTTTATCGTTCCCGTTCGATGGGCTGTTATTCTGTTTTTCCCGGCGGTGTTTTAATTATGTTTATCTTTGTTTTCATCATACGTTTCCGTTAAATTTTCATGCTCTTGGCGCCGTTTTCCTTGGCGAGCTTTTGGCAGGTTTATCGAATGGGGAAGCAGTTCTGCTCATTGCGACTCTGGACCTGTTCCGTTTCATTATGGAGGTTGCGCTAGGTTGCCATGTGGTGTATTTAAAGATTGTTTTCGTCGCCTAATTGGCATATTTCTTGCAGTCGCAGTTGTATGCGGATCTCGGATCTTGCGTTGTCAATGATGATTGTTTAAATATGGACCCGGGACGAGTCCGTTCGTCAATGTGAAGAATTCTGAAATGCCCCGCTGAGAATTGGGTGTCAGGCATCGTGTTCGAGTGCCCATGGATCATGGTGAGTTGTTGATTTTGAACGGGTGCTCCATCATTCATCCAATCGCCTAGGTTATGCAATTACCTTTAATCATACTGCAATTATTCACGACCGTACATGACCAAACATGCCGTTGAGCAAACATATGAATGTTATTCTATAGTATAAGATTTTGATATATATATGTGGAATAAAAAATGATACATATACTTTGATACAATGTTATTATTTGAACACACGCAACACTATACGTTCGTTTAGTTAGCCAATTACTTCAATCAAACATCCAAAGCGCATCTCGTGGCACTACAAATATGGCGAACATAAAGAAGAATAAAATAATAGTTTAAAAAACTAAAAAATCACGCTTTCGTAGCAAAATGAATTAAAAAGTGAAAAATAATCTTTGGATGATAGTAGTAGACCAATCACTTAATTTTAATGTAATACAAAAAACCATTTTTACATGGAGAACAAATGGAAGAAATTCAAGACAACTGATAAGAAGCCCCCCCACGCTTTTTTGCATTACATTAAAATTAAGTGATTAATCAACTACTATCATCCAAGGATTATTTTTCACTTTTTAGTTCATTTTGCTACGAAAGCGTGATTTTTCAGTTTTTTAAACTATTATTTTATTTTTGTGTTTTTTAGTCTCATGTTGGAGAATTATCAGGCGACGAAATTATTTATAAAACAAGTGCGAGGTAATACCTTAAAGTTAAGACAAGGGCACCCCAATGGGAAGCTACTGTGAGCCATCGATGTATGTTAACGGAAATCGTATTTATATTACTTTGAAAATTTGAGATGCATTTGAATAAAAATTTTGTTCAACAATGGTCGGATCAGCAATGAATTTCCAATTGAAGGCTCACCTAAATTTTGGCATGAAATTAGTTAAAAACAATTATATCTCATGTTCTTATTATATTGGAACATTGGAACAAATTTTGTCTGATGCAGACAAATTAATGGTTTTTGTAGATATTTTTAAATAATTTTTGCTAGCATTTTTTAACGTATTTTTTTTTAATTTTTCCTTTCTCATTGTTGGATTTATGCCAAAATATTAATTAAAATTGGAGGAAACTAACAATTAAGAGAGTTAATTAATTAATTTGATTATAGAATATTGCATTGTCATCGGATCTGAGGTCGCGTGCCAAATTTAAAAAGAATCCGATCGCAGGAAGTGGGCGAAATTTGAGCTGCAAGATTCCGTTACAAGATACATACATACATAAATACATACATACATACATACAGGTGAAGCTAATAAAAGCGGGTTAAAAAAGATTAAAACTGTTTTCTCAGCAGAGAAATAAACAAAGTACATACTGCACAACTCGTCAAACAATTACAATAATGTTTTTCAATTTGTGCTTTGCATAAGTTGTGTTTTCATTTATTCAACCTTAGTGTTATTCTGCCGTGAGAACGTAAAGCGCCGTCTCTGCAGAAAAGAGCTTTTGAGACACTTGAAGAAACGCTTCTCGGATTCAGCTCTCTCTTCGATGCAAAAATGCACTTGAAATCAATTTTGCCAAGATATATCGAAGCCAAACGAGTACTCGAAGGAACTTTTACACGCCGCATAATCATACGACATGGGGGCTGTCAATTTTCTGCTTCTTGAAAATCCACCAACTGGAGCCTGGCTCAAACCTGCGGGTTTTGCTTAAGATGCCAACGTATAACCACTACCCCACTCTGTAGTTTAAAGGAAGGCCATATATATATATATATATATATATATATATATATATATATATATATATATATATATATATAAATATATATATATATATATATATATATATATATATATATATGCAAAATCATGAGAAGAAACCTTGAATAAGTTGATATTACCATTATTATTTTCCTGCTCTGTAAAGATAATGGTATATTTAAACGCTAATTCGTAGAAATATGCTGATAGTCCAGTCAATAGGTAGAAGAAAACGGGCTTGCCTTACAAAAAATGGAATCAAAGATTTTATTTTTTAAACTTGTGTATACTAGTGCCAATATGAAAAAACCATGTTATCCAACACGAAAGACCTCGGGAGAAGTTTTGGGGGCCGAAACCCCCCAATATATGTGACTTTTTGTAGTATTTTCAAAATATCTCAAAAATGGTTACAATTACAAAAAAACTTCCAATGCAAATGTTAAAGAGGATTAAATTTCCTTCAACTTTTGTCGTTACAACATTTTTGTAGCATGAAAAGCAAGCGAGTTACAATTTCTTGAAAGTCACACTTTTTCTGAACCCCTCAGCAAAGTGCATGAAAGCGCATCGAATAACGGATGAATAAAAGAGAACCTTGGAAATGATTTGTGAGCTGAGGGTAAATGCTTCCGTTCCCTTTAACTTAAACAAAACACCCCCATTCTATCCCTCCCCCTTTTTTTTCTCCAAATGAGATGAATCGATTCAATAGCTACTCATGTTGGTCACTTCAGAGCTCGAGCGAGAGTATGTTTTATCAATCTGTGTGTTCTGTATTACAATTTTTTTTCTAGAAGTGATTATGCTTGACCAAGGTGTTTTTTTGCGAAATCAGTTTGAATGAATGTGAAATAAAGACTGTGAAGGAGAAGGGAATAGAAAATCTTTAAAGATGCGGCGCAAAATGTCAAAATGAAGAACATCAGCGTTTTTTGAAGCACTTAAAAGAAGTGACAATTCACACTGCCTGTCACAAATGCTATATCAATGAGCAATCAATCTCTTCCCTTGAAGTAATGGTTGAAACTAACATGTTAACTAATTTCCTCAAGAAAGATTTCTGGCAAATTATAACAGCAAGAATCATCTTATTCAACTTCTTGAGACATATTTCGAAGAGTGTGACATTGAAGTCAGACAGACTCAAGAAGATGCCGACTTACTGTTCTTTCAAAGGCGAAAGAAATTGAAAAGGTTATTATAGTGGGCGAGAGGATATAGATCTGTTGGTGCTGATGGACAGCTTTAGGACAGTCTTTCAGCAACTTGTTCTTTTTAAAACCTGGAAGAGGGAATGCTTGTGATTTGTTTTTCCCCCACTAATTCTTTTAAATTTGACCCCAGCAATATTCATTTCATCCATGCGTTTAGTGGGTGTGATACGACTTCGGCAATCTTTGGCCAAGACAAAATTAAGTTGTGCAAAATAGTCAAAAAAAAAAAAAAAAAAAAAAAAAACCTGAAATTAAGGAAGCTATTGAAGTATTTATAGACCCAATCAGTCATCAAGATGCCGTAGCTGCAGCTGGAGAAAACATTTTGAAAATATTATACACAGGTATTATACACAGTATTTAAACCTATCTTTGGATATTTAGCGATTTAATCTTTTTATAAAACTAGTATATAGGGCTAAAATAAATCTTGCAGGGCTACCTCCAACGTGCGGGGGGGGAGGGATGCTGGACGTTATCACTCATATCAGTGCTACCACCAAATTCAAAGTTGGTAGGGCAACATAATTGATCCAGAGAAATGGGATTGAGAACGCAGAACGCAAGGTCTAATGCCTGTTGACACGAAAAGAGATTTAGTTACTCAGAATATTTTGAAGGTTGTACCTTGTACCTGCAAGAAAAATTGTACTGGAGCCTGTTCTTGACACAAGGCAGGTTTAAAATGCTGCAGCACGTACAAACACTGCAGTGGCACAAATTGTGAAAATGTTGCAGAAATTTCATCTTTGGATGAGACTGCTGAAGATGATTTGTTCCAGAAGCTTTTGGAATTACTGCAACAAGGAGATGAACAATTAAAGGACCACAGCTTCTTTCTACCCCCTACAGATTCTGAATCGGGAGAACCTGGGCCATCAAAACGGCTTCGAAGAAGATAAACAGCGTATTTTGTTGTCCTTTCTCTATTTGCTTTAAGTTTGAATGAATCTCCCTGTAATTTAGATGTATGTATTAAGTTTCTACAGTTGAATTTTCATTTTGAAAGGTAATTCTTTTGGGTTTTTTTATGCCTCAAAAAGTCAGTTTCTGCAAAAAGTTTTTAAAATGTTCATTACGTATTACTATTGTACCTTCATTTATGCATTATTATGTCTATTGTTTGCTTATTATCACTTTAATATTTATTCATTCACATTTATATTAAAAAATCGCATTTTCGCTTGTAATAGTACGTACAAATTAGATGGTACAAATTATGTGCTTTAAATGAGTGAGAAGATTATGTAATTCAATTACAAACTGCAATATAAATCATATGTTATTGGAGTCTGATGAAGACTACCTCTGTCAGACCAGAAATATTAGTTTGTGAGCGGCGGGGGAGGGTTTATTATTATTATTGTATCAGAGCATAGGATGCATGATTGTGTTGATTGTTTGCTTATTAGCTGCCTAATATTCATTCCTTCACATTAATATTTAAAAATCGCATCTTTGTTTGCAATTATTAGACTAGAATGTACGAATTATATGCCTCAAATGAATGTAAACATTGTGTAATCCAGTTACAAACTGCAATATATCATCTGCTATTGGAATCTGATGAAGACTACCTCTGTCAGATCAGAAATGTTAGTTTGTGAGCAGTGGGGAAGGTTTTTTTTATTAATTCATCGTCGTATGTGCTTTGAATGAATGTGTATATATCTATTTCAGTTTCATAATACATCGTCTGTTTTTGGAGTCTGGTGGGAACTAATCTGTCAGCCAGAATTGCTACTCTGTGTGAGACGGGGAGGAGGGGGGGGGGTGAGTTCATTCATTTACGGAGTATTTATTTTTTTCTTGCGCATGTGCACCAAAATATTGACAATCTAACTATCAACCTTTATAGTCAGAAAATTGGCAAATCTTTGCAGTGCATCATACTAATACAATTTTCTTCAATACACTATTATTATTTCTATAATACTTCAGAGCGCTACTTAAAGCACTATTTATCGTTTTCATTCAACAGCTTGCTACTTTTCTTGTGAAATTTAAAACCAAAAGCAGAATAACTATGCTTTCTTTGACTAGCTGAGAAAAGAATATTACTATGTTTTCCAGATTACAACAATCCTTGCATTTGTTGACTTGCTCAACTGAAAAACAAACAATAATGATGTATGACAAGGTATTGATTGAGAAAAAAACTCGTGATTTCGTAAAGAAAAAGTACGAAAGTAATACAATTCCCAAAAAAGTGAAACAACTAGGAATGGGCAGTTTTCCTTGCAGCTCTGTTCAAGACATAAACAGTCACAAAATACAATATAAGCCATAATCAATAAAATGTTTCGCAGGATTCGCAATAGTCTAAAATATTTTTAGTAATTGAACAAAAAAATGAAAACCTGTTCGACTAATGTTCTTTATAGTGTTGGAAACAAAAAAGAACCACAGAAATTGTCAATTCTTAAACCACGGTATACATATATATAAATCTATATAAGAAACACTATCATATACTGTATTTGTAACTTGGAGAATTCAATCAAATTGAACTTCACAACTCAGTTCATTAGGCGCTATAGACAGCTCTATGATACTGGCAGACAATTAATTTAATAGCAATATAAAATTGAACAAGAAAGAACGAAAATTTGAAGAAATCTCAAATGAAGTAAAACAAAGCCTATTCTCAACAAAAATCTTCTATTTTTTTTTAGGATAACGCCAAAATAACACCAAGTTTTTCAGAGGCAAATACCATACATTTATCACAGCAGAAAGAGAATAAAATTTTGAATAAAAAGGATTTGTAAAACACACATTAGAATTGAAAATCTAAAATAATTGAGAAAAATATGGATTTATTCCCACACGGATATTCATTTTCCTTCCCGTCTATGTGCTTTTTATGCACAAAAGAGTAGGAAAAGGAACGTTTAAATTCAGATTTCTCTATTTAAAGTCCATGTTATTCAGTCAGCTTTGCAGAAGTAAATTATTCATGTGGAGATGTTTTTTTTTCTTTGAAAAGACAAATGATAGAAAATTTTCCCCTTTTCAGAAGACAAAAATAATTTCGAGGATTTTTTACGGTTTTTCTATTTTTGTTCTAAAACTAATATAAATATGTCTTTAAAAGGAAAACTTAATACAAAAAGTAAAGTTTTAAATGTGTGTATTAAGAAATAGTTTTTGTCTTCAAACTAAAACATTATTTTTACAAAATGCATTTATGAAACCAAAATCAAAATTTTTATTAATCCTTTAAAAAACTATTTTAGTGGGAAAATAACATAAATTAGGCAAATACAGATGTTACATTAAAAAAGATTTAAATGAAAATTTAAATGATTTTACTTTTTTCATGTTACATAGCATGACAGCCGTTCTTACCTCTAAAGTGCGATGAGAGTGATATATTTTCAAGCAGGTATACATACTTTTTTCGTAGGAATATAGGAAACAATTCTATTTTTTAAAGCTTTTTCGTTAAAAATTGCTTGGCTAAAAATGTATAAAAATACAATGAAAAAAAAAAATAAATGAAGATCGAAATTCAAGTGAAATTGGGAACTTTAAAGCATTGCTAACTGGAAGCCCCCCCCCCCCCCCCGCTCCCTAATGATCAAAACTCTGAATTTTGTTTGAAAAAAAATCCATAATATCAAATAGGATAAATTTTTTAATGGGTATTTTTGTCAAACTTACTTCATACCTTAAATACATCTTGTTTCCAATTTAAACTAATGTACATACCGATTGTACGAATTTACAGCTCTTTCGTAAGTTGAAAAGTGGGCGGAGTTTGGAACACTGATTCTCTCTTTCTAAGGATACGCACGATAATTAATTACATTCAGAAAAGTGCCTGCTAATTAAGCTCCAAAGGGAAATGTAATTACAACCCCTTTAGAAAAGAACAGGAAGGGGAAGTCTGAACCTAAAACAGGATGTTCGACACACATTTTACTCGCTACTGATAATGGAAATTTCTTATCCTTTTAAGCTGGTGGGGTATAGTCGAAAGGGTAATTTCAAACTGATAAAGCATAATTATATTCTGAGAGCATTTTAGTTCTTAAACTGACTTTTAACGCGCTATAAGAATAGTATATACATATTTACATTAATATTTATAAAAGGTACGTTGAAGATAATATCGTATTGGACTTATATGGTCAAAATTCCCATTCTTCCACATAAAAGGTAATTCTCAAATGTTTTTACAAATTAAAGGGGTGAAAGTACATATCCCGACAACCAAAATATACACAGGGATGTTGGGTCGCATTCCACTCTGGGAGGAAAACAAAAGGGAAATATTAGAATTCCAAACAGAGCTTTCAACAGTGTTTAGAAAGTGAATGAACGATATTAAAAAATGCACAATAAGATTAACTGTAAATTGAAACAATCAAAGCAAGAGCTCAAAATGCCGAACACGTGTGTCGTTTCACAGGCGACAAAGGCGATATATAAACTAAAAAAAAAAAAAAAAACACGCCTTTTGGCGCTTTTTAAAAATCTTTTAGGTGGCCTTAATCGAACCCCCCTAGTCTCTAGAAGTTCAATCCTAACAAATCCTAATTTATTGAAGGGTAAAGTTGGGATTTTTAATCAAAAGGGTAACAAATCCGTTCTCTACTTTTTTTGCAGATCGTGGCAAACAAAAGGGAATGTATTCCAATTGAATCTGTTGAATGAAAACTTTTTTTTTTAAAGAGCACATATCCAAAATCTAAGATTTTCTACCTGGTATTTCAGCTTTGAATTCGGAAAGGGACACAACATCCGGGCGGTGATAGTATGATAAAAAGAAAAGACAAAGTTTGCTATTGTTACAGTATTCACAACCTTCTTCGGCAAATGTGTTATCAGTTAAGCCAGTGTCCTTACAAGTATGTTTTTGGCTTGCTTTTTGTTCATTTGTTTCTCGAGTATCTCTTCTTCGCTACTTCTAGATTAACTCGAATAGATGAAAGAAGCTTAATCCCAAGGAAATTCCAAGATAGCCGTTTTTGATTTGCAGCAAGTGCACCCATTATTAAAACTTTATAGACTCCAAACAGCATTTTCTACGTTTTGCGGCTCCTCTCAAGCTCAAGAGAACATTCTACACCTGGGCAGAAGCACAAAGGGAAAAAGGGGCTGTGGAGATTAGTTGGACATACTTTGCCATTTACAAAGCCAATATTTCTGTGGCTTCCCTTTTCTGCAAGGATATAAAGGCAAAACAAAAATTATTACAGCATTCATGTTCTCTCTTATTGGCTGAAGAAATTTTCTCCGCCTAGTATCAAATCCCTCAAGATTACGTTCCTTTGAATGCTTGTTGGTCGCTGGTAGTGGACTGTATAACTTATTTTGAGAAATAGCTGAGGCTGACACAATTGTAGTTTTGCTTGGTTTTTATTGAAGAACCATTATATTATATACATCATGCCGCCGCAGTCTTACAGTTTCTGCCGCTCGTCCCAGAGACCGCAGTATAAAACTGCAATCCCAGAGGCGTTGCCACAGGAAAAGTATAAATATATAAATTTGCATATTCACAGTAAAATACATACTCCCGGCGTTGAAATTGATAGATTTCAAAAATATTTACCAATAAAATTATCAGTAAAATACCATAAAATGCACAGAAGTAAATTGAACAGATATAAAACTCAATTACAATTAAAACATGTAAACATTAAAATAGGTATAGTTAATTAAAATCATCCACTTTACACTGGAACAGGTAAAATCGCTAACTTAGTTATGGGACGTCTGAATGTACCACCCACAGTCTTTACCAAACAGACTCGAATGCATTTATCCCGGCCTTCGAAAACCTTTATTACACGTCCTAAGCTCCACGAATTTACAGGCATATTATCTCTTATCAAAACCACTGCCCCAATGGCAATGTTTTCCTTCAAAAAACACCATTTTGACCTTTGTTGTAAATGGCATAAATAGTCTCTCGACCAATTTTTCCATACTTGCTGAATTATTTTTGTTGTTTGCTGCCATCGTTTTAATCTGTTATCAGACAATTCTAACAATTCTGGCTCTACCACTGTGAGCATTGTTCTGCCAATTAAAAAATGTGCCGGAGTCAAAACCTCTATTTCTTCTGCATCACTCGGAAGTGGCATTAAAGGCCTCGAATTTAAAATCCCTTCGATTTGATTTGAGATTGTTAAAAATTCTTCGTAAGTAAAAATCAATTTGCCCATTGCGCGTTTTAAATGAAATTTAAATGATTTGACACCACTTTCCCAAATGCCTCCAAAATGAGGAGATTTGGGTGGGATAAACCTCCATTTTATTCTTTCAATAGAAAGAAATTTTGATAAAATCTCATCTGGTTGACTCACTAACTTATGCAAGCGGTCGAGCTCTTTGTGAGCACCGATATATGTTTTTGCGTTATCACTGAATAAAACAGCACATTTTCCACGACGGGATATAAACCTTTTAAATGATGCGATAAATGAATCAGACGTCAAATCCGACACAATTTCAAAATGAACAGCACGGGTTGATAAACATGCAAATATTGCAATAAAGATTTTTTGTAATGCTCCTTTACGTTGATTTTTATTTTTAATATAAAATGGACCTGCGAAGTCAGTGCCAGTATTCAAAAAGGAAAATGTTTGTTGGCAGTGTTCAGGTGGAAGGTCTCCCATTTTCTGTTCTAAAACTCGTGGTTTGTATTTTGAACAAATCACACACTCATGTACAATTTTCCGGGCGAGATCTCTTCCATGAATTATCCAAAATTTTAATCTAGATGCATGCAATAGTGCTTGCGCACCAAGATGGCAATTTTTTAGATGTAAATCTAATAAAATGAGTTTTGATAACTTATGATTTTTAGGCAGTGCTATTGGATGCTTTGCATCAAAGGGTGATTGAGAATTTGACAAACGACCTCCGACTCTTATGACATTTGAATTTTTATCGAAAAAAGGCAACAAAAATTTTAATTTACTTGACACTTTTACCGGTTTTTCCGAATTTAGCTGCTGAAAGTCATGACTAAGACCTTCCTGTTGAACAAACGATGAAAGTTTTAACTCACTGCCAGTGACCTCATCAGCTGTAAGAGGTCCAACCTTTCTTACTTCATTCTGGCAGTTATAAATGAACCTAAGAATATAACTAAATACATTAATTAATTTTTGATAGTTATTACTCAAATTCAGGAAATTTACCAACAAATCATTTTCTGTAGCAGTTAAAACAGTCTCATGAGTATCCTTCACTTCACTGTAATATAAAACTTGATTAAGATCGTTTAGTTCAAATGAATGTCCATGTGATTGGGGTCGTTTTAAAATTTCTGGTCCTTCCCACCACTGTTTATTTGTCAAGAGAACATTTGCATTTTGTCCACGGGAGATAATATCCGCTATATTATCTTTAGAAGAGGTATGTCGCCACTGGTAATTTTGATTCATCGTTTGAATTACCTTCACTCTATTGGAAACGAACGGCTTCAACTTCTCTGGAGGGGTTTTAATCCAGGTGAGAATAATGGTCGAGCCACTATACTAGTAAATATGGTACATTGGCAACTGCAACACAGATACAATCTTGGATGTAAGTCGCGCCAATAGAAGGAACGCTGACAACTCCAAACGAGAAATTGTTGAGGTCTCTAGAGGAGCTACAGCTAATTTACTGCACAAGAGACTCGTATTTGCGTATCCAAACGCATCTATCAAATTCAAGTAGACGACTGTTCCAAAAGCTTGTTTTGAAGTAACAGCGAATCCACGTAGCTGAATAGTAATTACGTTAGAAAGATGACTGTACCTTGGAATTTGCACTTGATTTATAACAGGAAGTTGTTTCAAACAACTCCACCACTCCTTAGGGGGATAAGGATCCGACCAGTTGAGTAACAACACCCAAAGTCTCTGATAGAACATTTTATCCTTCGAAATGAATGGTTGTATTGGACCCTGGGGTTCAAAAATTCTAGAAATCGTAAAAGGAACTTCACCTTTCGTGTAATTTTCCTTAAGATTCACAGTCACCTTAAATGTAAAATAATCCGAACTTGAACGCAACATTTCCAATGTCTTTCCAGTCATTTCTTGAGGCGTAAAGGAATGTTCACAGTTTGTGTGTAGTAAGTCGGGCTGGTTAGACATCGATTCATGGAGTTCCATTTCTTCTTTATGCAAAACTTGAATGAGATCAGACTGTTGGAACTTTGCCTGATCCAAATTTTCCGAACCTGACAGAACGTCATTGACACAAAAGTCCCCGTGTGCGACTTCACATGTATCGGAGTAATCTTTAAGTTCATCATCTGCCAAAGCCCTTAGCGTTCGAGTGGCCAGAAATGGCGCACATTTTGTGCCGTACGTTACAGTTTTTAAATGATCAGTTTCAACGGGGCCAAACGGATCCGTTTTCCAAAGAATTTTTTGCAGTTCTCGATCCTCAGGATCTACTAATATCTGCCGATACATCTTTTTTATATCAGCACTGAAAGCATATTGATGTTTTCTAAACCGCAATGCAATGGAAAACAAGTCCTGTTGAACGATACCTCCGTTGAGTAAAATTGAATTTAGTGAGCTACCCTCATTTGTTTTTGCTGAAGCATCGAATACGACCCGTAAAGGCGTAGATACACTATCTGGTCGTAAAACGGCGTCATGTGGAATGTAATAACACCATTGTCCGTGTTTGAAGGACACTCGATTTCCCTTTCCATGTGCCCTAAATGCAGATATTCGTCCATAAAACACTTGTATTGACTTGCCATATCTTCGTTTTCGCTTAATTTTTTCCAAAGTTGATTCAAACGTTTTTCTGCGACATCTCTGGAGCTTCCCAAACATGACCTCCTGTTTTCCCTTATCGGAAGTTTAACTATATATCTACCAGAATCATCGCATTTAGTTGTTTTAATGAAATATTCCTCGCAGTACAATTCTTCAACAGAAACATTTTTGTCATCCCCAGCATCTCCAGGAAACGATTCATTCTCAAAAAATCTCTGAATTGTACGATTTAAGTTTTCCTTTTCGGAAGTCAAACCCGCAAAGAAATTTACTTTTACGTTATTTATCGTTCCTGATACTACAAATCCGAACACTGTGTTTTGCAAAAATAAAAAATTATCTTTTGATTTAAATTTCCCCGGTAAAAATCTAACCGCGTGTTTGATAAAAATCTAACCGCGACACGTCCAGACGACTCATCGGCGTTAGTCCCGTAATTTTTGGTAAGATTAAGAAGGTTGTAGTCTTTGTATAATCTCCCTTCTCGTTTGAAATTGTTGCTGTTATTGACTTTTTTACAAAACTCTCTTTACCATTGATACCAGAAATGAAAAGATTCGATTCTTCCTTTTTTAACTCAAGAAATTCAGCGGCTTCACGAGAAATGCAGTTTACAGTGCTGCCACTATCTAAAATTCCTCTTAATTTCACTTTCCTTCCACTCGCATTGGTAACATACATCAAAACGGTACATAAAATTCCTGACTTCTGAGCTAGGAGCGTGCTAGTGAGTGACGCTTTTTGTTTATACGATGATTCTTCTATCGCGGAAAACGAATTGTTAACATTTACATTTGAAGGTACTGATTTACTGTCATTTTTGTCTTTTTCATAATGTAGCAATGTATTATGCCTTTTAAAGCATACCGAGCATTTGAATGTTGAACGACAATCAAACTTGTGTTGCCTTAAGCAATTTCTACACAATTTGTGATTCTTTACAAATTCTAAGCGCTGAGAAATATTTAAATTGTTGAACTGGTTACACTTAAATAAAGAATGTTGTTCATTACACATAAAGCAAAGTTTAATGTTTTTATCGGCATTAATAAATAAATTTCTGGGTTTTGACATAGGATTTTGAAACCCTTTTACATTTTTGTTAGAAATACTCGTATTTAATTGACCAAGCACATTAGATCTGTTATCTATAAATTGTAATAATTCATGTAATGACGGAATTTCTTTAGTAGCTACAAATAATTCGTATACCTTTCTAGAATCTTTGTCTAGCTTTTGAAGAACAATGTTCGTTATTATCGCATTTGAAAGATCATTACTTTCTAAATTAAGCGCTTTTAAGCCTCTTAAATTCTTTTTAACTTTATCAGATAAATTTCTCAATAATTTTGAGTTTTCGAAATTTATTTTTTCTAATCCCAATATTTCCTGAATATGGAGATCCACTATTGCACGTTTATTTTCATACCTAGCCTCTAATGCACTAAACAAGGATTTAAACGTGTCCTCACTAGTTTCTAACATTTTTGCTTCACCTTGTAAGGCAGCTTTTAAATAGAACAATTTTTGAGTTTCTGAAATGTTTTCATTAGCAGAAATCATGGATTGAAACTGACCCTTAAAGTTAGCAAATTCTTCAATTCTACCGCTAAATTTAGGTAACGGGATAGTAGGCAATTTAGGAGCCAAAACAAACTTTAATGAATTGTTAGCGCTAAATTCTTCAATTTTAGACTTATCCGTTTTATCAGTAAACCCAGTAAGGAAATATTTAATGTTTACCTCCAGAGTGTCGCAGATCGAATCCAACTCCATGAAGATTTCATCACACTCGAATTCTTCTTTTTCATCCAACTTTAACTCACCGTATAACTCGAAGAGCCTTTTTAATTCTTGTTTTAATTCCGACATATCACGTAATTTACTTCCGCATTCAACTTTAGTCTTCTCACACAATTCTTTATCTTTCTCATCAAATTTAGTTATAATCGTGAGCTTTGCTTTTACGCGTCCCCTTAATCGGTTCAACTCAGCTTCATTATATGTTTTAGCCATTTTATTATCCGGCTGCTGGACCATATGTTGGTCGCTGGTAGTGGACAGTATAACTTATTTTGAGAAATAGCTGAGGCTGACACAATTGTAGTTTTGCTTGGTTTTTATTGAAGAACAATTATATTGCGTACATCATGCCGCCGCAGTCTTACTGTTTCTCCCGCTCGTCCCAGAGACCGCAGTATAAAACTACAATCCCAGAAGCGTTGCCACAGGAAAAGTATAAATATATAAATTTGCATATGCACAGTAAAATACAATGCTGATCATGACTTTGGTGGAGTGGAAAAAATTGCAAAAAAAAAACGCTCAGAAATAAAAATGAAAAAAAAAAAAAAAATCGTGTAGGATACGAGGAGTCATATAGCCAGGTTGGAGTGGTAAAAAGCGTTGGTGGCGAATGAAACGTAAGTCTTTTAAAACAGTTGATATTTTATAATAAAATAACCAGGATGAGAAATGCGAAAAAGATTGAAATTAACAAATTTCCAAACCGAACTGTAGGAATTTCCACTAGAGTCAAATCCATGTTTCATTATCAATTTGAATTTGACTTTGAAGTCTTCTCTTCCATATTGAGAAAAAAAATGGGGATGATCTACCTGAGATTCTACCAGACAACTCTTGACTCGTCCTGTGACTAAAGATCAGAAGAAGGATGTTCTCTACATACTCAAGACTCACAACGGAGATAACTGAATTGATGACACTGGATTATCTTGGTCAAATCCCACTCTCTTCTGTGTCGGTGACGCCCAAGCACAGGATGCTAATGACCATGATTTTACTATGAAATCGATGGAGAATGTGACTGTCCAATAAAGAAGACATTGACATGTATGTCTAGTTTGGCCACCAACTGTTTTTTAGCAATTTGAATTCATATTTTATTCTTAACTAAGGGTGTCTATTGCTAATACCCTTATAACCTATTCAACGTTGAGCGCTTTATCACTTGAAAAAAACATTTTTTTCTCTGTAAATTTTCCAAAATAAAATATCTTCAGCCTACTGTTCAGGGGTAGTCTTGTTTTTATTACCTTTTACCTTCAATTCATTCTACCATATCCTGCATTTAATGAAAAAGTCCGACCATGAACACTTGGAAAGTATAAGTGTAGGAAAAATTCTTAATTTATGATCCCAATAATGGGGTTTATGAAGTTATTTTTATTAAACGTTCGGTTAGGCTCATGGACACTTGATCCACTAATTTTAGGCTCAATTACTTTGATATAAGACTACTAAGTACTTATATGTTTTGATTTTGAGGGAATTGGAACTATCGACAGTCAGGTTTTCATTCAGAAGGGCACATCACCTGGTTTTTCAAACAAAAAGACACATATCCAAAATTAAAATGGTGATATCTTGATTTTTTAATTTGAAAATTTCTTACGTGGGACATAATCTGTCATGACTTTGCACTCAATTGTGTACCCAGGAAATAGGATAAAATGATTTTGCAGTCAGTCTAATTTGTTTTCTTCACCTCCTGAACATTTTTGGAAAATGGATATGTTACCTTTTGATAAATTTGTCCTCAAATAAATGCTGCTTCTTCTCAAAGGAAAGAATCTCAAAGAAAGCCTTAGGAGAGTTGTTATGTCGAGACGTCGGTCGGTCATCATAAAAATGTTCGGGGGGGGGGGGAGGGGTCACATACTTAACGCACAATTCTTCAAAAAAAAAAGCACGCAAAATACATGTACTTGCATAGACATCCGTACAGTATAAGAAAACTGACCAACGGCTCTTAGCTAGTTTGTATTAGTAAATGACATCATCTACAGTACTCATCGCCAGAGTTCAGTATGTCTCATATCCACTAAGGAGGGGTACCCATACACTACGATGCAAAAGTTTAGACAATGAAGTTTTTCAGCTGTAGAATTTAGAATTGCGATAGTAGAAATATAAAAGTCTGCAAACATATTTAAAAACTCTTTTGAAATACTATAACCAAAATACAATTGTTTGATATGCTTTAACAATACTGTTTTGGATAAAAATAGAAATTTGCTTGATGCAAAAGTTTAGACACGAGTTTCTGTGAATTTTTTTTGTATATGCAAATTTAAAAGAGATGACATCACAGACCTCTTGTACTTAAGGTCTGCCAACGATAACACTTAGGCGAGATGCCGCGAACTGAGCAGATTATAGCGGATGAGGTAACTAAGATTCGTCAGTTGAAAGCTGAAGGTAAGCTTGTTCCTGAAATTTCGGCTATTATTAATAGATCAAAGAAATCTATTTATCAAGTTTTATCAAGTCACTGCAATTATGAAGCAAAACGCAGATCTGGGAGGCCGCGTGTGACGAATAAACGGGATGATCGTCAGATCCAAAGACTAGCAAGTACCCAACAAATGACTGTTCGTGAAGCTCAAAGCTCATTGGGGCTTTCGGTATCAAAGGATACGATTCGTAGACGAATTTTGGAAACAGGGACAGTGGTTCACTGCAAAATGAAAAAGAAACGAGCTCTAAAACCACATCATAAGTCACAACGAATGTTGTGGGCTCGAAATCATATGTCATATGGATCGAAATGGATATCAGTAATATTTAGCGACGAAAAAACGTGGAATCTGGATGGTCCAGATGACTGGACATCGTACTAGTATGACTTACGGAAGCAGCCCAGATGTTTTTTTAGCCGCCGATAAGGTAGTGGCTCTGTGATGGTTTGAGCAGCGTTTTTCTAAAATGGACAAGTGTCTTTGACCTTTACCAGTGGTCGCCAAACATCACAGCATCACACTAAGACCCTAGAGGATGATCTCCTACCATTTGCTGAGTTTATAGGGGGCCCTCAGTGGGAATTTCAGCAAAACAATGCTTCGATTAACACTGCAAGAAACACAAAATCTTGGTTAAACTCAAATAATATAAAAGTTCTCAATTGGCCAGCGTGTAGCCCAGACCTCAACCCTGTAGAGAATCTTTGGGGCATCATATGTCGCAAAGTTTACAGCAATGGTAAACAATACACATCTGTATCGGAACTGAAGAGATCTATTGAGGAAGTATGGTACGGAATTGAGCCCCAAACCATGCAAGATTTAGTTTCTTCGATGGAAACTCGTATTTATGAACTAATAAAGAAGAATGGATGCACAAGCAGGTTTTAAAACTGTTTTATTTAATTTTTATTTCGTTTGTGTCTCAACTTTTGAGACAATGTTAATTTTTTGTTACAATGTAAAAATTTGTAAAACGCACATGTCAACTTTTCATTGCTATAAATATTATATAGTATGCATAGCACCTTAGACTAAAGTAGTCTTAGGAAAACTGAATAAATAGATTTCGAAATCTGTGTGAATTTGCTCATTGTCTAAACTTTTGCGTCGCACTGTATTTACACCTATGTATATTTTTACACCTTCTCTTCCATGTAAAACTAATTTGGTGAAAATTAGTTTGCGCTTGATTTGAAAACAATTTGAAAGTAGTATTTACAAATTTTGATAGGTAATTCGTTAGACAAAAGGGATTATATCGCACTAACATTAAAGTGGAAATTTAAACCTTGTTTCTGAAGGAAGGAAAACAGTTTGCACTTTGATCTTCATCAAATTGACGTTCATGATCAAAATAAATCGTAATCTTCAAAGAATAATCTCATTTTATTGGTATTAAGTCACTAATCCTTTCATAATGCATCTTTTATTTCTGATAGCAATTTAGAATGCCATTTTAAGATTACTATTCAGGAATGCTGAAAATGTCCTACCGGATTTCAAACATTTGAACTGCAGTTCACTTATTTAATTTTCGAATAATATTTAGTAATAAAAAAAAACCTTAGAACTAGAAGAATGTTGAATGTTATATATATATTTTTTGATAGCAATATAAGGATTGAACAAGAAAGAAAAATTTCTTTTAAAAGAACGAAAAACTGAAAAAATCCCAAAATACCCTGGGGCCTCATCAGGGGGTACTCCCCAAGGGTAGGGAAAAACCATGAGATGTTTCGTGAGTGCCGCTGGCGAAATTGCCTAAAAAAAGGGGGCACTAGTCACCGACATCTCATAAAAGTAGCCATAGAGTTACTGATAGTCCAGAATATCAGCATGACAAGAAATAAGAACATTGAACCTTTTACAAACGAAAAATACAAGTTTTATACAAAGAAATTCGAACAATATTTAAGCTACAAGACTTATATAAAGAAAATAGAACAATATTTAAACTACAGGAGAACAAAATTCATACCTGAACTCAAAATCAAAAGAAAGAACGTAAAACAATCAAATTCAAGGAACAGAAAAATCAAGGAACTTAAAATGACCTACCGCTAATCCTCCACAAGCTTGCAAATGAAATGTTTCGTAAGATGCTCCGGATATTGGTTTTCAGTTAAGGTTGCAGTTAAAACTCGAATCGCTGTTTTCAGATTTGTTTTATTATTGCATATTTTTTTATATCTAATAATTTGTGAAATGATTATGTTTTTGAATACTTTTCTACTGACACAACTGTGAAAATGAATTAAAATCATTCACTTTAAAATCAAAATCCTGACGTTTATCATACAAAGTTACATTGGGAACTTAATTATTCAGTTGAATATTGAGATCAAGAAAATTAACTGACTCATCCTTATTTGTTTGTTTCAGCAGTAGTTCATTTGGGTAAAATTTCTTTATGTAAATTGTGAAAATCTTTGTTATTAAAAATAATAATGTCATCAATATATCTAAATGCTTCTATACTTTCGTTTATTAAAAAAAATAGATTCATAAAAATGCAAAAATAGGTTTGCAAATGCACTAGAAAAAGATGTGCCCATTGGTATTCCATTGATCTGTCTGTAGAAATTGGAACCATCGTATAAGTAATTCTCAAAAATACAAAATTTAACAAGGTTAATCCAAGAGTGTTTTTCTAAATTTATCTGTGTTTCATATCTGTCGAAAATTTTATTTGAAACATCGATTATGAGTTTGTGGGGAATGTTAGTGAAAAGATTTTCAAAGTCAAAAGTATTAATACTATGAATATGGTATTTACCACTGTTTATGGAATCCAGAACTTTCTGATTATTCAGAATTATAAAACTTTTTTCTTCTGCAATTTTGGCCAAGATATTTTTAAGTTTTTTGAAAAAAATATAACCTGCTTGATTATTGTAGGAGTGTGTTCCACTAGTAACGAATCTGAACTTTATTGGATTTTTATGAAACTTAACAGTTATAAAAAGGAAAGGAAAATTGAAATTGAGAGACTGTGTGTTTAGAATTTTGTCGAAGGCTAGGATTCTTTTCTTTAAACTGGACTCAGTTTCTGTGACTTTTTTGTATGTATTAATATTTGTATATTCCTTCTGAAGCATAAGTTTATAAAAAAAATTGCACGTGATGGCAATATTATTTGCCGCTTTATCAACTGTAGTTATAATAAAACTATTTTTTAGGTTCTCTATACTTTTTTTAAAGTTTTTTATCAATTATATTGTTGTTCTGAATATCTTGAAGATTATAACAATAGCTGAATTCATCCAAAATATTTTTCTTCCATTCTAAAAAGCCTTCAGTTGGCCAATTGTATTTATAAGCAGGTTTTAATATGAACATATCAAATTCTTTGCAAAATACTTTTTTGATCGTTCTTTTACTTTTGTGACTCTGAGGTCGATATTTCGAACCCTTTTCCATCAAGTTTTTTAATAATTCATCTTGAATTATTCTCAAATCTCCAATAATAATATGCCCATGATCCTTATCAATAGTTTTCAAATACGTTTTTATTGCAGATACAGTCCGTTTCCTTTATTTGATCAATATTCTTACTGTAAAAACTATAATTGCAAATAAGCTTTTTTAAATTCTTTTCATACCTGAAGACCTTACGTATATTACATTAGGCCCCAGTGTATTTTGGAAGTTTTTCAGTTTTTCGTTCTTTTAAAAGACATTTTTCTTTCTTGTTCAATGCTTATATTGCTATCAAATTTATTGTCTACCAGTATCGTAGAGCCGCCTATGGCGTCTATTGAACTGAGTAGTGAAGTTCATTTTGGTTGACCTTGTCCAGATTATGAATACAGTATATGATAGTGTTTCTCTCTCTCTCTCTCTCTCTCTCTCTCTATATATATATATATATATATATATATATATATATATATATATATATATATAGATAGATAGATAGATAGATAACCTTCAACATTCTCCTAGTTCTAAGTTTTTTTTTACAAAATATTATTCAAAAATTAACTAAGTGAACTGTAGCCGAACGTTTATCTTTGAAAATCAAAACACTTCCTCTGAAAGGCCAAATCAACTGAAACTAATATTGTGCTTAACATTGAATGTAGTATTTGATTATTATTAAAACATGCTCAGTTCTCAAATGTTTGAAATTTAGTAGGCCATTTACAACATTTCTGAATGATCTTAAAATGGGCATTAAATCTCATTATTGTTAGTTCATTAGTTCGAGAGATAACAAACTATGCCTTATGCCTTGAATGTTACGGAATTATTACTTTAGCAGCTTAAATAGTTAAACTTTCTACCACAAAACACCAAGAAAGGTAGTAGTGTCTCTAGGGAATTTTATAGTACAAACATTTAAAAAAAATTCGTTTGCAAACTGCTGCAATATGGTAAATTGCTACTCAGTCTGGATTGCCTTTGATTTTCCATCTTTTACATTTGACTAAAGGGCTTTTGGTAATATTGGGATTTCAAATGCCAAATACTCCCCGCATCCGGCTAACCGAAAAAGTGTGATTGTTTTTCAAAAAAAAAAAAAAAAAAGAGCTTATTTCCACATTTTGTACTTTAAGGGACGCCGGTTAATTGAATCATTGGTTAATTATATCATTCGCTTTAATGATTCATGTTTAAAAAACAGAACAAAATCCACCTCTATTGAATTAGCTGCTTTATTGTATCAGTCGCTTAATGGGAGCAATACTGTTTAGAAAAAAACGTGATTCTTATAAGCGGCGGCCACTGTATCAAACACAACATACAATTTTTAATTCATCGTTAAAAAAAGACATGTATGAGAATTTGGACTGAATTAAGAAGAAATCCTAAATTTTATAGGGTAAGGTCACCAGTAACAGACAAGGGTCAAGCAACAGACAGTCATAAGTTCGGATTTAAATAATAAGCCATTTAGGTGGGCAAAACTGATGTTGCTGTGGCCCTCGAATAAGGTGCAACCATTTAGTGTTATCAGAGTGAATTTTGTGAGACAGTTGGTATTTACAAAGGAAGTGTTGGAACGTTATAAACATACACCATAAAGTCAGCTGGTGTTTCATGTTCATTTGAATTTCTTTTCTTGGGAGTGGGGGTCTTTACGATAGATGTTCTTGTCCTTGCTATTAGAGAGTTTGGCACCCCATTCGATTTTAATCAATTATTAGTACGCTTTCTCTAAACTTTGAGTGGTTCGTCTTCCTTTCCGTTGTGCAATTTTGAAGGAACCATTCAATTTGAAAAAATAATGTGAATTTCTAAAAGAACACATTCGATGTTTTGTTTATCCTTTTAACGCGTTTATGAAGTTTTTTGACCCTTTTAAAGTTTCCTAGGGGTGTTTTTTGAATAGAACTGGCTTAAAATGCGTATTGTGTCCCTAGCATACCTTTAATGTCATTCATGTGTCCCACATTGTCCGTCGGTTTATTTTGACACCAAATACTTTGAAAGTTCAATCTCTACGAATCGTCCTAGCATTTAATAATTTTAGAGATTTTTTCAATTCATAAGTTCTTTCAGAGCAGGTATAGCTTCTATCTTACTTGTTATGAAGGAAAGCATTATCAAGTATTTCCTCGAAAATTTATTTGAAACTTAACTACGAAAATTAATCATATTTTTTATTATTTAGTGTGGGTGAAATATTCCAAGGAAACGTAGTTGATCATATTTAAGGCATGATATGACACAATTAAACAAAGCGCAGTATTAGGGAAGTACTGAAAGTAATACTGCACTAATGATATAATCTTCTGCAAGGGCTCTAAGGAAATCAAAGCAAAATAACTACTCGAAATAATTCTGAATTTCCATTTCAGGCACACGATCAAATTAATGACAGTTTCTAAATTAACCGAAAAATAATTGATCTCATTACAGGGATCGTGAGGAAAATAACACAGCATTGATGCTTACTGCGCTTGAATAATTGCCACGACAGTTTTAAAATGCATGGTAGGAGGTCTAATTTAGCTAAGATTAACAACAGAATTGCATAAATAATGCAGAGGAAAAGCATCCGTTTGAATAAAATGATTTATTAAGAGAGCTCAAAACTGGAGTGCGACAGCGACAAAGGACATATTATTGCTTTGAGAAAGGGGCATTAATTTTAAACAATCGAGCGGAGAGAGTTCTAATCGCAAACAATAAAATTTTATTGCCATGGTTTATTACTTTTAATGAAGATAGTCTTAGCTATTCGAACAAATGCTGTCTCACGGTAGGCATTAATTTTCCATTACAAATTCTGATGTGCTGTTTTGTTATCCGAACATGATTATTACGTTTAATCTGCTGAACTATTTGTTTAACTATTAAAATCTTTCTTTATAGTTGAGTTTTGGTCATTTGTAAGATACACGCTTTCAGGCTGCTGATAGTTTTCTTTTTCTTTAGGGGGGGGGGGATGTGGGTATCTGATATGGTAGAAACAACTGCACTAGTTGGCAATGCTATGCACACTATCTCCCTTTCTTGGATTGTTCATTTATTTGTCTACCTGTAGAGCCGTTTCTACAGTTAAGCACAAATCCCCTGGTTTTCGTCATATAATGGAGTTTTACACGTATACGCCTAGCATTCATCAAGAAAGTATTTTCGCAATAATGTTAATTATGCTAATAAGGTCACACTGTGGCTATTGAATCTCGCATTGGAAAAAAAAGAATATGAATACTTGTTTACCATTAGCATTTGTTTCTGTTTAGGAGTTTTGCAAAAAATTACAAAGGCTATATGAATGAGACGTTTCTTCAGTTGAAATTCCGTTTTGCATTGCAAAAAAAAAATTAATTAAGAAATTTCAATAGGATTAAAATGTCGTGTTTTGCTTAGTGGGAACTTTTGGCGCGCTTGCTTAGCTAGCTGTAACAGTTTATTATATTTATCCCTTATTTGCTGCAGTGTAACTCTATTTTACGCTTTACTAATATCAGGGTATTATTTGAAATGCAAAACCGTCGCAGCTTAGTGATTTTTCATTGATTTATTATCCCGTAATATTTAACTCCTCTAGAACTTTGTGTTTACAATACAACCTCAGAAATTTCAAAAGAGAATGTATGGAGTGTCATGTTTACTATAGTTCAAGCAATGCGACACAAATGTTCTAAGATTAAGCTTAATTTAATGATATCAACCTGTTAGTGTAGTGTTTTACACATGGAAACTTACAATAAATCTTAATTAAACTAAGAATGTGCTGTATATTTTCTTAAGAATCTTGGCCATACATTTCGCAAAATTTAAAATATCATCACATTTTTCCAAAAATATTTTGAAGTATAAGCATTGTTTTCGTTAAAGTAATATGTTTTTGAAGTTAAAAAAATAAAAATTAATTAAGTAAGATACTCAAAAAATTTATAACTCTGAATTGAAGATTTTTTGTTGCCATTAGCGAATGCATATCTTCTTTCAAAATTTCATTTTTAGTTTTAGTGAATAAAGGCCAGTTTTTAATGTTGTTTTATTACTAAAATTAAAGAATGTAAGAACGCACGTGAGGACTCATGTTTTATATACACTCGTTTTTCATCCTTCCATCTCATTCTCTCATGTATGTATGTATGTGTGTGTGTGTGCGTGAAAACATGCATTGTTTTTATTAAATTTGACATCACAGCGCTTAAAACATAGATTTTTAGCATTTTATGCAAATATTTTTTCTTTCTTTCGTTTTTGTAATAAGAAAGGATTTTAAAGATAGCTCTTACTTCTGCAACTCAAAAATAATATATCATTTTCGAATTTATAAACATATTTTTAACCAATGCATCTAAAACAAATGCGAAGTACTAAATTTCTATTCATAAAATAACCCTTTTCCAAAATTCATCAGCAAACTGATTATCACGTCCTTTCCTTTTGTGACGAAGCATGAATACTAAACTCGCAATATTTGTTTTGGTACAAATTCCATCAGATCACAATAGCTGGACATGTTCCGCCATAATACGGCGAATTCATTTGTGAAGTCAAAATCTGTCGTGCAATGTGTCCCTTGAAATATGATAATGATTTCATCACATATTTGAATCGATTAGCACCTAGACCTGTCTCAAAGTGTCGGTTTAAGTAGCAGTTATTGTTAACCGTAAATAAAAGTAGTTACTTTCATAATAATTTAAACAAAAAGTTCAATGAACGCAATGATTTAATACATCTTTTTTGACGAGGCTTTTTGTTTTTTACCATCGTTTCTGGTTTTCAAAATAAGTGCTTTGCTCACAATTTAAAGGAAAAAAAGCAATTTCTTACTAAACATTTAAATAAAAAAGTCTTTTGAAAAGATGATCATTATATTTGTTAAGAGAATCGTTATTTCCTAGATTATTTTCACAGTCACAATTAATTATCTATAGATACATCTATAACAAAATCAGTTTTTAAAGCTTATTATTATAAATAAAGTGTTTAGCATTAAATTAGTTCAATCCATGCTCACACCATATCGTCACTGTTTCGATTTTTGGGATAGCAACCCCTACGCCCATTTTTTTAAAATGTTTTCGTGTTCCGTAGCAATCATTTTTATATAAATCAGAAGATATCATCACTATATTAACCGTTAATATTTTGCTGATAGGCTTGAGAGATAAAAATTTGATATGCATAAACATTTGCAGCAAAGGGGGAGACTCATGTGAGTAGCTCCTCCTAAAATATAAAAACAAATGCGGAAAAGGACAGTTTTCGAAAACTTTTAACATTTTTTCCGCGTGAAACCAGAGTATCGGCATCATTCCTATGAATTTTATGTCCAAAAAATGACATGTTGCAAAAAGAAAAAAAAAAATAAATAAATAAATAAAAATAAAAAATAAATAAATAGCTAAATAAAATAAAATAAAAATAAAAAGTAAATAAATAACTAAATAAAATAAAATAAAAACAAAAAATAAATAAATAACTAAATAAAATAAAATAAAAATAAAAAATAAATAAATAACTAAATAAAATAAAATAAATAAATAAATGTAACCGTACACGTTGCTTACACGTTGCAATTGATAACCTTTCAGATATAATGCTGCTGCCAAAAATTATGAAAATGAAATATTAATGCCAAATTTTAAACGCATTCTTAAAAGAGCCAATGTTATCCGTATAAAATTCAAAAGGATGTGCAAGCAGTATTCACCGTTGCAGCACTGAACGCATAATACACTGGTTTGGCAAGGTGCATATTTCTCATTATGTTTTAATATTTATGATACGTGAACATAACATTTGCTTTTGTGCAATTTTTACGTCGGGTAATTTTTTACGACAGGTGTACTCGATATGCTCTTACTTGGTGTTGAACAGAATGTAAATGTCTCAACAACTTTGTCACCTGGTAAAGGGTTTAGTATTTATTTAATAGTCCTGTGTCTCACGCAACATTTCTCGTTTTGAGATTTTCTGCAAAATCATGTTTGTGTTATTAGTAATTTATAACGTCGGTGCAATGTTTAATACAAGTATCATGTTGCTGGTTCTGTGATAAACATTTTCTTCTGGATCCCGTTCTATATCTGCTAACAGTTAATTCCTGTATTGTTTCGCAATTAATTATTGTTCCTTGATTTACATTAAAAAAAAAGTAATTTCTGATCTGCAATGATTGCAAGAAGTTTAATAACTAAATATTAACTTCAGTACCAGGAGAAATACGCGACTTACACAAAAAATGTTTCTTTTTTTTTTCCTTGTGCTTTGCTGTTTTAGAACTAATAAATCTATTTTTGCATTGTTTGGTAGAAAAGCCAAAGTATAGCCAAATAAAAACAGCCGAAGTAAAAAAAAAAGAAAAACTTAAATCTAGAAAAAATAACCTGAACTTGCAGTAGAATTTCGATTAACCGAAGTGGTCGGGAGCAAAGTCCCTTTGGTTAATTAAAACATTTGGATAAACAGTATCTACAGTAACTTGAGATATTTTGACGAATTTTGTTTTGAGGACTGGTATACATATCAATACTAAACTAGTAAGAAATAAATGGTGTTACATGATTAATGAAAAGAGTCTGGAGGTGCAAAGTGGTAATAAAATTACTGTTTTTCAACTTAGGTATTTAGTAAAAAAAATATTTAAAGATTCCAACTTTTATTGTTTTATTTTACATTATAGTAATAAAGAACACAGTGCATTAAAATTTTAGATAAAAAATATTGATTTAAGTGATCTTTTTTTTCTCGCAATTTTGGTCACATAGTTAACAGTGAAAGGTGTTAAATATGTACGGTCATATTAATTCAGAAAACAGAAAGAACGAAAGATAATATGCAAATAATAACTGTTTTTCTTTAGGTTGGAGGGGAGGTAAAAGAACAAGTCAGAGATTTTTTAATAGTATAAATAAGTTATAAAAAATCAGTTGGCTCCTAACTCTGTGCTCTGTGTGTGTGTGTGTGTGTGTGTGTGTTTTTTTTTTTTTTTTTTTCTTTCGTAGAGTTACTGCAAGTTTAGAATGTTACAATGAGTTTTACGTGTAATCAGAAGGAACAAAAATGCTTTCAGAACTTGATGAGTGACTTAAAAATCGTCCAATAAATGTCCTTCGCAAACAGTGTTAAATTAAAAAAATATTATTTAAAATAATTTCCTACTTTTAACTTTAATGCAAATAATGTACGCTTTAATTATCTTAGTGAGTCATAGTGAATCAAGTTTTCCCATTTTTTCAAAAAATTAAAAAATTACTTTTAAAGATTCGACTTAATGGAAAAGTGTTTTTTTAATTAAGAAAAGACTACTGACAATGGATATATAAAGTATACGGACCAACTTAAAAAATATATTTTTTATTACTTTGTCATAATATTTAATTAAAATTTTCCCATTGTTCATGTGTTTGCAATTAAGTGAAATTAGTTGTTATTTTAAACTTTTAAAAATTAGTGCAATTGAAAAATATATTCTCTATTTAAAAAAAAAGAAAAAGACAATTGAAACTAAGAAATAAAACCGGTATTAAGTACATATACGTACCGTACATTTTATATTTTATTTTTATTCGAAAAATCATTTTTAGCACTCAGGGGCATGAGGCAATCGCTGAACGTGGTGTTAAACGTTTGGCTTTTGATTCATGACCTTGTCCATCTTCATGAATCCTAACTTAGAACGAGACACTTACACACTTAGTCAATTTGTTTTTTTTTTTTTTGCTCTCCAGATGTTTTGGAAATTAAAAAATATATATACACGCTGAAACACGTACTTCATATTTGACACGTTTTAAATGTAGATTCGTATAGAAATGGGCAAAATTTTTGAACAATTAGTAATTAGTTTTACTATTTTTTTTACACATACAAAGTATCATCTGTAGTACCAATTTATTACAACTTCTCTTCAGCTTCATTTGATATACAGAGAGTCTGAAAAGTCCTTAACATACTTTAAAAGTTCATAGAAAATCAACGTTTTGTTGTATGAATACTCGGTTTGCACCATAGTACTTTAATGTGTCGATATTGCGTTAATTTATCTAATTACTCTTTTTCTTTTTTTCCCCCTTATTCATTATTTTACCGTGTCATAAAAGAAATCTTGAGTTTATGAAGTATTATGCCGCA
This sequence comes from Uloborus diversus, assembly GCF_026930045.1. Taxonomy (NCBI): domain Eukaryota; kingdom Metazoa; phylum Arthropoda; class Arachnida; order Araneae; family Uloboridae; genus Uloborus; species Uloborus diversus. Next base: position 92,083,667 of record NC_072731.1, on the reverse strand, counting down.
AACCACATGTTCATACGATAATCTACTGCTTTTTGTGACTTTTTAAAATGTGTCAAAGACTTTCTGACATCCTGCAGAACTAGAAGTATGAAAATAGTGATTATGTTATTAATAATAGTTCTGCTTTAATGGTAATATATATTAAGGGATTGAAGCTTTAATGATGTTACGTCTTACTAATATTGGCAATTAAGATTTATAAACCTTATTCTTGCATGCGCGAGTTACTTCATCAGCCTCCAAACAAAGTTTTGGAACTACTTTCTAAAAGGAAGTTAATATAAACTGGATAAGGATTTATTCTGTTATCTTCGTTTTCATATCAACATCAACACAAAGTATATCCTCTGACTAATCCTAACTGGTAATTCTAGGGAATATTGGAAGTAATTGCTGTCAAGAGAGGTAAACTGCTTCTTTTTATCGCTCCTGAAGTTGAAGCAGACAGCTGGATCCCTGGTCATTACCTTATTTGACGATAGAGATAAGCAGTAACTGCTTTGGAGTCTTTAATGAGAGAATTGAGATTATATTGGGATTTTAATTTAATGTGCCTTTTCCGATTTGCTTTGGCATATTTCATTGGTTGCACGGACTAGTAAATAAAATTATTTGAAGTATAAGTATATTGGTATAAGCGTTGGATGTATTCAAATTTTGCACAAATAATGGTATGCCAAAAATAATGAAACAATAATTCTGAATGGTTTTGAGAAAAATATTTTGTAGAAAGAGATATTCATGAATTTCATTTCATTATGCAATGCAGAGATAATTCTTTTTGTCTTCTGTCCATTTTAGTATTTCTACATCTTTACTTTCTTATGTTCCGGTGAAACAAAGCTGAAGCAATTACGTTATGAAGTACAATATTCTTATTCCTCTAATATGATCGTACATGTTTCTTATATCTCGATATTATAAATTCTGTGTTCAGCTTCGTGTATGCGTGCTAGGTAGGCATGATAAGAATTTTGCAAAAGCGTTTAAATGCTAAGGTTTGCAGATTTTTCAACGAAACATACGAACTTTGAAAAAAAAAAAAAAAAAAAAACACACACACACACCAAAGAAAAAATAATATGGCATCGGTTATAAAAATCAGTTCTGCAAATTCGCAAAACTTTAAGTTTATTATTTTCGAGAGGCATACGTTATATCTGTTAAAGCAAAATTTACATTTAAAAATTAATCGAATTCTAAAATTATTTATTGCAATGTCCATTCCATGTGTAAAGTAATACATAAGCTAGAATTCTTGAATGCAGTTTAATTTTTAGAGCCATTGAATTTAAGTTAACTTTGGGAAGGACAATTTCATTCTACAGTCAGTCGATCTTAAAATATCAATTGCATGTTAGCTGCAATGCAGTAAAATGTTTCAAAATGAACACTTTCTGAGTTAATATATCAACTTTAGCGAGATTTTCAGGAATTGAAGGAATAATGGCAGGTATTTTCTGGAATTATTCTTTAGAACTTTGGTGCAAGCCTCTTTGACTTTGTCAATCGTCTCAAAATGATCAAAATGGAGTTATTTCATGTTAGTTTTAAGTAGAAAGACCATAATAAGTTGAGAAGAGTCATTTTAAAACTGTGGGGCGGAAGAAGAATAGTTTAAACAGTTAATTATCGACCAAGAGAATGGCATCTATATTCGTACTCTTTGACACAAGTGTAAATCAAACTTTTGAACAGTAGTTTTTAGAACGATTTTTCAACATACACTATGAGCTCATAATTATCTTTCAGAGTTGGATCCATCGCTGACCCCTTCCCGGAAATTAAGAATATCTTGAGTTCTAGTCAAAAATGTCTTGTGACGGAATGGAAGGCTTGTGATTTCGTTTCCAAAGGCTCTCTTAATCACGATATTTTTTTCCTGTTCAGACATTCCAAATTTCATTCTGAACATTATGGCAATGGTTTTGCTCAATCAAGCACGGTTTACACGAGAAATGGAAACTAAGGTCCCAGAAATAACAGTTCTAGAAAATGCAAGTTCTAGTTTTTCAATGTTTGAAAACCTGAATTAAGCTACATATTGGCTCAGAAAGATTTTATTCTGAAGCATTTGTTTGTATTTTTTCGTCGGATCAATAAAAACCTTGTAATCTTCTCTTCTACATTATTTTCGTCTAGGTTATATTTCATCTAACGTGGTAACAGTAGCTGACAATAAAAATTGGATCAGTCATTATTTGAAACAAATACGTGCATTTCAGTGTTTTATTACGACAGTGTTTTGCAATGCAAATTTGAGTACAATACTGCATAGAATGAAACCGCGATGTAACATGAATTTATTTTCTTTCCTTCTTCTAACGGGCATCTAAGACAAAAATGTCCGACGACTCAATTTAACTTGGATGTAGAAATACATCACCAATCTATATCCTCCTCCGAAAAGCAGTTTTAGTGTAAAACCAGAGAGAGCGTCTAAAGTACCATGCACACATCCTAACTAATACCGATCGCAGTGCTTCTTTTTTTACTTTACGGCGCACTAGATAGTTGGCTCAATTCTTGCGGCACACTGAACCAAATTTCATATGTCAATAAGGACAATGTTTTCATCGTTCACTAATCCGAGCAAGGAAGGGGAAAACACAGCGTGTCCATATGAATTCAACATTTTATGTTTTAAAAAATTCAGTTTCTTTCGAAATTGAATAAAAGTTCATCATGAATTTTAGTGATTGTTATGATCAGTAAGTAGCAAACTTTCACCTAACACGAATGAGAAAGATACGCCTGTGATGAGAGAAAGTGACGCTTTTTATTCAGCTCTATGATGAGAAGAGCTACAGGAAGTTTTTAAATCGAGAATCTAGATGCAATGTTTTGCTGTTCTTGAAAAGTGTCAATGCTAAGAATAATGGTAACAGTAACAGTTCATAAATAACCAAATCAGAAATTTTTAGGTATACTCTTTTTACTAGCAGCCAATATGCGTCCAAAGGTTTTACAGCAGTAATGAAAACCACAATTTTAAGAAGCAAACTGCAAATAATTTGAACACACTTTTTGAACACTTTTTGCACACATACACTAGTCTCCTTTGTGAGAACACTACTTTTGTAACAATTATCAGAACCGTTTTGAGGTAATGATAGACGTGTTAGGTAATGATAGACGTTATGATAAACGTGTCATAATACTTTTTGAACAAGGACACTTGACCCCTTTGTTAGAACACTTTTTTCAGTCAGTTTTCCGAACACTTCTAGAAACACTGTTCGGAACATGTATTTCCTTTTTAGCGCACTTTTTAGACACTTCATGGATAGTGTAAAAGAATTGTTTTAGAAAACTTGCACTAAACATTTTGTGACACACGTTTTGGTACAGTTTTTAGGAAACGTTTCGGAACAATTACGGATCACTAATATCCTCCCGGAATGCGTGCTACACAAGTATAAAGAAAGCTTATATATAAAAAAAAATACGCAATTAATTCATTTTTGATGAGACTGCAGGCATGATGACGGTTTAGGCTTTGACTGAACGTGATTATTAATCTGTATGGTAACTATGAAAATTTAAAATCTAATGGCATCTCAAAGTAATTGAATAGTTTACAGCAAAATGACAAATGAGCAAAAAATGTAGCAGGAAATTGTAGTAAAAAATCATATTTACTACAGAAATGACATCTAAATTTAAAATATAAATTTCCATAATTACGTTTTCAAAGCCAATCAATATTGTAAAAAGTAAACAAAAATGTGTCAAAAACAAATGGTTATAAATTATTATTAATTTTTCAATTCCTCGAGAACAAGCTTTTTTATTACTGTCTATAAACCTAATTTGTTTACATTCCTATTACTTAACTACTACAGTCTATTGCTTGGTTTATGATCAATGACCATTAAAGTAAGTAGAACCATTTTGAACCACCCGTTTTGAACCATTAAAATGTAATGAAATTCTTTAACTACTAATCATTTCTGTGAAACTTCACTGCAAAGATGGAATTACCAACTATCTAGTATTTAGTTTTTCTTCCTTGTGCGAAGTATAGGAAGAAATGTGTTAATTAAAAAACAAAAATTCATTTGAATTGGGCATAAACATTTCATTTTACTAACTCCCAATGCATGTTTGGTGTTTTTGACCCGACTGCAAATGCATAAGAACGTATGGGCAATCAAAATGCCCATTTTTGATAATTACTGAATTCCTTATCACGAGTTTTCTCGTGACGTCAGTATGAACGTATGTATCAGAGGTAAATTCGTAAATGTTCCAGTACCAGAAACGCCAATGAGAAATGATTGAATAATGATTATTGGCCAGATTTATGTGAAAGCAAAATTTAATTTTCGTGAAAAGTAACGGCGTTTCGGTAAGTTCAAGCACCAATTCACCCCTGGTTGTAATATAGCTCGCATAGCTGAAAAACTGTACAATGTAATAAGTTAAAGTTTTGTATGTAGACTGAGCGGAGTTTTGTTGTGCACCTCAGTTTTTGGATGTGCACAGAAAAGTTCCAAAAAAAAGCGATTACGCTTTTTCTTTTTTTGAGCCAAATCGGTGTAATTTTCAACGACGATTAATAAGCATATTTTCTCGATTATGTTCGATTCGATAGATATCTATCTTCCAGTCACGTAGCGAGAAATGTTGTTCTGGGTGGAGTAAAGGAAATTTATGGTTGCACTTTTGGTTGATAGAATTCGTTCAAATCTAATCATCAGTTATGTTAGGGTTGAATATACCCCTGAAATGATGTTAATTTTCAAATGCTTAAACATAATGTAATGAATAGTAATGGAAATTAGTAACTTGCATTAAAAATATTCCAAACCAGACCAGAACAGTTATTACAGATGAACATTCTGATATCAACATCAATGTTTACTAATAATTTCTGCGTAGCTTCGCAGAATTTGGCACACGTGATGAGATACGTTACAATTTCGAAGCAGATAATTCTGTCAAATACGTCTTTGAATGAGAGGATTGAAAAAAATGTAGCACAATTTGCGGTAAAAATAACAGCACCTTTTTTAAATATGTATGCGTACAGTATATAGTACAACCAACCAATCTTTATCTAGCCATCCTCGTTGCAGCAAAGAAAGCAATAACTTCACAAGCGTGCCCAAATGTGACCAAATATGCTTTCAAATGTGTTGACGAACCATCTGTTGTCTGGGACTCCTGTGTTCGGTTCTGGCACTCGAGGTTCAGTATCTAAAACACATTCCTAACACTTTTGAAACATTTTACTTCTGACGGAGCATATTCAAAACACGTCATAGTGCACATACACATATTAGGATCCCTTTTTCTGAAACAAGGTTTATTTGCAGTGCAGTCGCTCTTGATATCAATAAATTTTTCTTGTGAAGAAAGTTCCTTGTTGATGATCACGAACCCAGTCATATTGTTCTTTGCCAGACAACTTGAATTAGTGCTTGAACTTTGTTTTGGAATCTGGTCAAATGTTCTACCACCATTTTAACCTTATCTTTCAAGGTGTACATGTATATAGTTGGGGCAAACCAAAACTTGTCGCATCGTAATACTGTATTTTGAATCTGCGTTGCCTTCATAATGCTGCCAGGCTAGGTTCGCCCCAACTATAGTTGGTCCGTTTAAATATGTCCAGTGGGCCACGATCGAATTCCCCTCTCCACTGCTGAATTTATGGATTGAATCCTCTTGATTGTGCATATATATGGACACGATACTCACCGCGTCCATGAATTCTTCGATTTAATTCGTTAAGATTCTAAAAAATATTAGCCGCATACGCTTGTTTTCCCACAAATACTTGTCTTGTAATAAACTGGTATGTTCCATTTTGTCGTGAAACATCAGAAATGTGTACCTTGTCCCTCAACTGAAATAGCCCTGGCGGGATCTTACTTTTCAAAAAACAGCGAATCACCGTGGGAAGAAGCAGCGAGGGATGATCTGCCCCCACGTTTTCCGAAAGTACAGTGAAAATATGAGAATTAAGTATGCTTCATTGTATGAAGTTGACGGTTTTTACTGCCTCAACCATGGTTGAGGCAGTGGCAACCATGATATCTTGTTCACATGTGCCCCCATAGGGGAGAACATGTGAGCAAGCCTGGGGCGCATATGAACACAATTGAATAATGCACGATAAGCATCATATTTCAACGAAAATATCTTTAATATGAAACCTATACGTATATTCCAATTACTTAAGGGACGGCAACCAATACTGTGTCAGTTTTAATTATGCAGCAACTGTAAATAAGAAAATATTTTATCTGAATTGTATAACTCTGCGACTTTCCCGTTTTAGAGGTTCGTAGCATGCCCTAATCACTGGATCGACAAGGAAAAAGCTGATAAGACTAATATATATATATATATATATATATATATATATATATATATATATATATATATATATCCCTCGTGGGTCCCTGGGGTCATATATGACCCCAATGCAATTTCTGTTTGCTATATCTTGTTACTCAACCATTTCTTTTTAATGGCATTTTGGGACTTTTATTCTTTTAGTGTTTTATACAAAATAATGCTATTGTTTTGTTTTTATTTTATTTTATTTTTCCCGATTTTGCATTTTTTACACACAAGACCCTTGGGGTCACTGGCGACCCCACACCAAAAATTTGGTTTACTTACCAACGACATCTGTTCTTACCAAGCCCTTGTTTTCAACAATTGGTCAGTAGACACACTAAATATCAAATATCATTTCTGTTTCATATTTTCACTATTAGGGGGTAGCACATTGTCTAATTTTGCTCTGAAGTGCAGCCTTATTTTGTTTGCGCCATTTCACTTTGGGTTAGACCATTCTGTTGTTGCTTGTGATATAACTTTGATAAGCGTTTGTTTTCATATAATTTTATGCTCTTTATTGTTAATGCATATTAATTATGAGGAGAACTGTGTGGAAAAAACGCCCCCTAAGTGAAAAAGAACAGCTCGCTCTATTAGAAGATTCTGATAGTGATGAAGTCACTTCTGAGGTAAGTGATGCTGATTTTTTTCCATAGGACTCATCATTGAATAGTGAATCATCATCAGGCTCTGATTCAAGTGATGGCAATGACCAGTTGTTTACATCGAACAGTGGTTCGCCTAAATATATGCTTTCAAAAAATAAAAAAAAAATGAGTGGCGTGATATTCCATACGCAGGACATGGACGAACTTCGTTGGCAAATATAATAAAACTAAAACCGGGACCAACATCATATGCAACATCAAGAGCAACAGATGTAAAATCTTCTTTTCTGTTGTACTTTTCACCTACCATTGAAAAAATTATTATAGATATGACGAATGTTGAAGGTGCTAAGATATTCGGTGATAAGTGGCAAAAAATCGATTATAATGAGTTGCATTGCTATTTGGGACTTCTAATCCTAGCTGGGGTTTTCAAATCACATGGCGAAGCTCTGACAAGTTTGTGGAGTGAAGAGTTTGGACGACCTATTTTTCGAGCTGCAATGTCTCTAAAGAGGTTCAAAGTGATGTCTAGAGTCCTTCGTTTTGACAACAAAGATACTAGAGCAGAAAGGCGACTGAGTGATAAAATGGCTGCTATTCGAGAATTGTGGGACACTTGGGTTGAAATTTTACCTAAATTATACAATCTAGGAAATCATGTCACAATCGAGGAACAACTTGTAGGTTTTAGAGGCCGCTGTCCGTTCCGGCAGTACATGCCAAAAAAACCGTCTAAGTATGGGGTAAAAATATGGATTGTTTGTGACTCTAAAAGTGCATATGCATGGAATATGCTAGTATACACTGGAAAGCCAAAGGATGGACCACCAGAGAAAAACCAAGCTTCACGTGTTGTTTTGGATATGACCTATGGTCTCAGCGGCATAATGTTACTTTCGATAACTGGTTTTCCTCTTATGAACTTGGTCAATTACTACTAAAAAGAAAGATAACTATGTTAGGAACAATAAGAAAAAATAAGCCGGAACTTCCCATCGAATTTACTCATTCGAAGGGAAAGAAGGTGCATACCACAATATTTGGATTTACAACTGACACTACATTAGTAGCATATACACCGAAGAGAAATAAATGTGTCACTCTAATTAGTCCTATGCATAACAAAGGCGATATAAGTAATAGATCTGATAAAAAACCAACAATGATATTGGATTATAATTCGACAAAAGGGGCTGTTGATACTTTAGATCAAATAGTAGCAACTTACACTTGCAAAAGAGGAACTGCTCGGTGGCCAATCGTTCTTTTTTACAACATAATTGATGTATCTTCTTATAATGCTTTTGTGGTTTGGCGTGAAATTAATCCTTCATACCATGAAAACAAAAGAATAGAAGAAGGTATTTTTTGGAAGAATTAGGTTATGAACTAATAAAACCTTCACTAAATAATAGAAAATTTCTCCCAAGAACTGAAGCAGCCACAGCAATTGTTAAGAAATCACAAATAGATCCTACGGAAGATTCAAGTATGAGTAGATGCAAGACTAATGCAAAAAAAGAGGATGTTGCAACTTTTGTTCAAGAGAACTAGATAGAAAATACAGTGATAAATGTCATAAGTGTTTGAAATTCACTTGCAAAAATCATTTGTATCAAATCTGTAACAGTTGTAAATAAATCTACAGCTATTGTAAGTTTTGCTCTGAAATTATTATTTCTAAGTCAAAATTTAAATTTTACTTTGATTGCATTCTTTATATATATATATTTTATCATTAAAAAGTGTGTAAACTTAAAAATTGCATGTTACATTCAATAATCATAATAAATTTATTAAAGGAAACATTGGGGTCGTATATGACCCCAAGGGTCTTGAGTGTAACTGAAATGGGAGGGACCCACGAGGGATATATATATATATATATGTATTATGTAAAGTTTATTCTTGTTGTGTAGTGCGTTTATGCTTCATACAGAAATTTTTAAACGAATTTAAACTCCAATTTTTAATTAAAGGACAAAGGTTTATCTTTATTTTCTTGTATATATTATATAACACTAAATTGTTGGCCAACTATTTAGTAAAAAAATGATTTTAAAAATAAAAAACAATAAAATAAAAAAATGATTAATTGTTATTAATGTTATAAAAATTAACAATAAATTTACAAACTGATTGCTGCAAAACAATAATTATATACATTTACTCAATTTTTAACCCCATTTTTTAACCTAACACTAATATTTATATTACGGAGAGGATATGGGAATTGTTCACATGTGCCCATACACATGTGAACACATACATATGTTTACAAGTGCACCGTCATCTACTTTAGAATTAATTTTCAAAAATAAAGAATTCTTTATTGAATTAAAAAATTTGAATAGTGTCATAAATTTACTTAAATGTTCATATAATGGTTTGCAATTATTGAACTTAGCTCATTAATTAGCTTAAAATAAGTTTTCACATGAAGAAAATAGCGATAAAATTACATCAGCATTTGCTAAAACAAAGAAGTTGACACCACAGAAACATAAACTGACTCATTGCTCCAAAGGTTTGGCCAAGAAATAGGACTAGTACTGCTACTACTTGAGAACGTTTCAAAATTTTTAGCTTGACATTATCCCAGTAAAACATACAATGTTCTTCACATGTGCCCCCTTTTCCCCTACATGTTGCAACATGAAGCGAAGGACCTAAATTCAGACAAAACGAACAAATGAAATTCTTGTTACATGAATTTTCTGTTGAAAACTATAACAATAGACAAATAACTTACGTTTAGTTAAATATGTCACCTTTTGCCATACAATGCTTGGTAACTTTTATTTATTCAAAGTTTTAACTAGTTATGCAGCGAAAAATAGTTACAATTGAGAGACAAAAGCATGAAACCTCAATGACCTGAGTGTGAATTATGAATATTTACGGGCGGATGATAATCGAGAAAGGAAAACGTAATTACGAGCACAAGGAGGAGCAATGGAAGTGACATAATTTTGGAGATTAAGATACCAGCGAAATATGTTCCGGACATTCCTATTCAAATTAAGATAAGATTAAATATTTAAAAGAGTAAGACTGTATTAAACTTGTAGCATGTTTGGTGATGTTTGAGAAGGAGGCTTAATCAAATTAATTGTTCTTTCCTAGAATCAGTATGTGTGGTTTTTGCCTGTACATTTAGTATGCACTTGCATATAAATTGCTAAATTGCAACTAACTTCCATTTAAGCATATGAAGCAATTTTATTAGTTTTGTTTTCATGCATGCTGATGACGCATCGGTCTGGTTTAAGTCATTCATTTACTCCGATGCACTATGAGCCATGCTGACTACATTTTCGATACTTCTTTTTTTTTACTTCCTTTTACAAAAAAGGAAGTATTGTATTCGCAAAAAAAACTTCACTCAAAAATCGACCTTAATTTCTATTTTGCTCACCCCCGAATGAATGTTGATTTTTTTTTCGACTCGACCGCACGTGGAAAGTACCTAAGAACGTATAGACACGCGAAATATCCATTTTGACGATTCCCGAGTTAGTTACAACGAGTTTTCTCGTGACGTCTGTATGTACGTATGTATGTGCGTATGTGCGTATGTATGTCGCATAAGTTTAGAACGGTATGCCCTAGAAAGTTGAAATTCGGTACGTAGACTCCTAGTGCGGTCTAATTGTGCACCTCCCCTTTTGGTTGCATTCGGGTGTTTTTAAGAGAGTCTTTCACCCCTTTTGGGAGGGGGGGAATCATTGTTAATTTCGATGCAAACTCAAGTGGTGTTACAATTTGGTGGACACTTGGCGATATATTGCCAGTCTTTTGGTTGCCAAGTTGTGTCGCCAACTTGGCAACAAATTTGGCGATTTTCTTTTTTTTTAAATCTGGTTTCAATTTGGCTACTGTTGGTAATATTTACAGAGTTAACTATTGAATCACATTAAAATTACCAATAATGGGTAAATGACATTAACTGGAGTAAAAGGAAGTCATGTGAGGCACACATCAGCTCGTTTCTAGTTGCGTTCTTAAACTGTTCTGTATTTTCTGTTTGGAAGCTATTTTCTAAGTTACTGAAGGTACAGTTATTTCATTTTAATTTTTAATGCAATATTATACATAATAAAAATGCTGTGATATTGTGAAGTACGAACAAAGGATTCCTAATCATTTCGAAATAATACTTTGATGAATTAAAGTTGCAGAACTTTGAATAAAGCAATTTGATGTGGCTCAAGGTGAGTCTAAATTGCCGGATAGCTTTGGGCCAAACTGATAATTTATGTAAAAATTCAGGATTATTTTTTCTTAATTTCGATCAACTGCGCAATGGTTTATGATTATTTCTTGTACTTTACACCAAGAGTTACATTAAGGCTATCAAATTAGGAGCTGGGCAGTGTAAACTAGAGGAAGTGGGGCTCAAAGTTGCTCTGAAAGAGTTTTTTCAAGCTAGTGGACTCTAAACAATTTGATGTGATGAAAGGGATGATTCTTTTGCTGAATAAAATATTTACTTAAAATCAAAGTAATATAAATGCGAAACCTCTGATGCACTATTGTATCTTTAAAAAAAAACAGAGAGCAAATTGTTTTGACTTCTTCTGCAACGGAATTCTAAAAGCATCTTAGCGAGAGAGAGGGAAATGTAGTGATTGATAGGTAGACAGATAGAGAGAGATTCTACGTTCGCCATTAACAATCTTTTTAGAATGGTGACTCTACTGACACCGTAGACTTTATGGCTGCTTGGCTAAGCCATGGTTACTAGAGTTGTTCTTCACTGCAAATAATGAAATACGTTTTGAACACTTTTTGCACACGTACACTTGTCTCCTTTTTGAGAACACTGTTTTTGGTCCGTTTTCGAAACACTTCTAGAAACGCTGTTCGGAATATGTATTTCCTTTTTAGCGCACTTTTTGGACACTTCATGGATAGTGTAAAAGAATGGGTTTAGAAAACTTGCACTAAACATTTTTCGGCACACGTTTTGGTACAGTTTTTAGGATATGTTTCGGAACAATTACGGATCACTTATATCCTCCCGGAATGCATCTATAAAAGAGTTTTGTTGAGACTGCAGGCTTGATTATGGGTTTAGGCTTTGACTGAATATGATTATTAATCTGCATTATTACTACGGCTGAATCTGCGTCGGAATTCAGTGGGCGTAACTCCGTTTACGCATGCGGGACGACTCTGTAATTCTAATCATTTGCATATCTAATCCTGCTACACATTTTCTGCGAATTTCAGTCTATTTGCGTAATTCCTTCTTGGTGTTGCAATTTTCACAAACATGTGTGTGAAACAATGAGTGTATAAAGTTCAAGGTTCTAACTTTATTTGTTCCAGAGTTATGGTCAGGCAAGTACGAGCCGGTGGAGCAAAACAGTAAAATTTCGACCCCTTATATCTAAAAAACTACAACAGCTAGAGGATCAAAATTTGTTTTTTTTTTTTTTTCATGCCACGTAGTAAATGGGTATGAACCTGCAAAATTTTGTTAAAATCTGTGAGCACTCATTTTTAGATGTGTGATTTGACATGGAATGACCAAATATTAGGGTGTGCGTCCCCCCCCCCTCAAAAAAAAAAAAAAGCGAAATTTCGATTTTTCAAGACGCACACCCTTTTATATTTTTTCTTTTAGGCCAAAAAAAGTAAAGCAACCCGTGCCGACATGCGCCTGAAAGTGTAAACGGACACTGTGTACTAGACCGAATCGAAAAATAATTGTTTTAGGAGGTTTGAAACTTCATGTTTACAAAACGTCGCCTCTAGCCGTACATGCACCACAAAAATAGTTATCCAAATCAAAAAATATTTAGGTGTCTAATTTTGGAGTCTATAATTTTTAATTTTCTTCAAAAAAGTGATTTCATTTCTCTATACATTTTTAAAAATGTAAAATAAATTTTAAGAAGTTATCAAGATGAAAATATAAACAAAAGAGTCGATAAATAGCATTAAATAGCAATTATTGCTCTCTTGCGATATTTAAGTCTCCCACATGGTACTCAAAATATAGATCTTTTCAATTTTATGTTAAATTCATTTTAAATTTATTATTATTTTTTATTATTCATTTGCAAATGTTGATTTGAAAATGTGTTCGCTAACCATTTTTGAACATGTGATTTAATTTTTTAAATGTATGTGTAATTTTTTTAAAGGTAAATCGAAAAAAAAATTTTTTTTGAAGAAACGTTATAAATTTTAATGGATATCTAAATATTGTTTAACTTGGATAAATATTTTTGTGGTACAAGTTTGGCTATAGAGGCAACGTTTTTTATCAACATAAAATTTCGAACTTCCAAAAAAAAAAAAAAAAAACTTATTCGGCCTAGTACACAGTGCTGGTTTACACTTTCAGGTGCATGTAGGCAGGGGTAACCGTTGTTTAAGTTATATGAAACTTTTTTTACAGTTGTTTTGATCTTAAAGGAAAAATATAAGAGGATGTGCGACTGGAAAAACCGACTTTCATTTTTTTAGGACACTCTAATAAATAAATAAATGTATAATTGATATTATTGAGATAATTTTGTGGAAAACGTTTCATTTTTTGGGCAAAAAGTATTAAATATTTTTCGATCTATATTTGCAAATTTCATTATCATACAACAACTTGCATTATCAAAATTATACAGTATTTTAACATGGAAGGAGGGTTGTGGGGAATAAAGGAAATAGCATCAGAATTTAAGTATGATATCTGCTAATTTTATCACTTTTTGCTAAAAATTTCAGTTTAAACTTCCTGAAAAGTTGGAAAAAAAATAATATTTCAATTTATATGAATCAAAAATAAACTCCTTCCGAAAAAACGTTTTTTTTCGGGTTTTTTTTTCCTGAAATACTCCGTTGTTTTTATCTCTATTAATGACACATAACTAAAAGTTATTCTCTCTAGCAAAATTATTATTTTTATTTACATTTCAGGTATTTTTCTTCTTTTCAGTGTGTTACTATTTCTATTATTTTCATTCATTTTTAGCTCGCTAGTACTAGTTAAGTGGAAAATAAGGACTAAAGTAGAAAGTGTGTTTCTTTCTTTCTTTTTTTTTTCAATTATAAATTTGCAAAAACTTGCTGACACGCGTTTTGGAGTCACGAGAACTCTTTTTTTTTATTTTATTTTATTACAGAAATGATGTGAGCAGAGACAATCGACTGAGGTAGAGTTTTTAAAGCCGCAAGCTCACATTTTTTCTAAAATGAAAAATGGGTTTCTTGTAACCCCGCAACACGCCTCTATGAGCTTTTGAAAATTTATGTCTATTTTCGCTTTTAGGAAAAAATATCAAACTTTTTATTTTTCATGATAAAAGCTTAACATTACTAAAAGTTATGCTTTTTAGTAAAACTGATTTATTTATTTATATTTCCGCCGTATTTTCCTAAAAAAAGGGTGTTATTAATATCAATTTTTGAGTAGTGTAATTAGAAAAGTTCGAATTATCAAGAAATAAATTCTTTTTGTGTTATGGACTTTTGTTGACCATTTACAACGTTTGATATTTTTCATCGCAGTTTCATTGTTTTAATTCTAGCTTACGAAAAATCTAAAATAAGATTATTTTCATTTTAATGTATGCACGTATTTTCTTCGCGTGCGATTCATTTCTATAATTGTTAATTATAAAAGTAAGTGAAAAGGCGAAAAAAAAAATGCGCTTTAATTTTTGTTTTCTATTTTTATTTCTTTTCAATATCGTTAAATACCCCCCCCTCCCGCTGAAAACAACAAAATTCGGATGGAAAGCTTTATTTGATCTATTACACCTATTTTATTCTCGAAAAAGGATCTTTTTATAACAGTATTTTATGTCATATTTCTTACATTAATTTTTATATAACTTGTACAGCTAGCAAATTTTATTGATTTGAACAAAATTCCTAATTTCCGCTCTGTGAAAAAAAAAAGAAAAGAAAAGATTTCTTCCTTAATTGACCATTTTCGTAGTCAAAAAATAGTTATAGCAAAATTTGTCAATATTATTTTTTCGTTAATTTTGCAGTCAACTGTAACAACTTAGAAGTTAACTTGTTAATGTATTACAAGATGGCAGCACTTAACGAGCGAAAAGGGAATGAAATTAATGCTTCGTTTCACGGAGGCTGGTCTTTGGACATTTGCTTTGAATTTAATTGGCAGTGGGAGGGACTTGACACAAATCATAGTGAAAGGTTCCTCCAGCAATTTGTGTTCTTAAAACAATGATACTACACGCTTTCTACTTGTATATCTCATGTCAATCCTCAAATTAAATTTCAATAATGATACACAATTTGATGCACCATTTTAAAGATTACGATGTTTATTTTATTATTTTTTCATGCCAAAGTTATTATTAAATCTTAAAATAATATTTTTCGGTAAAATGTTTAATCCTTTGCTTTTAAAGGGTATGCTGTTAAGGTAAAAGAAACATTTTTGTAAAATCCGAGGGAAGCATCTTGTGCTTCAAAAAAGAAAGTAATCCTCCTTCCCTAAATGAGGAATAGAAAAGGATTGGTCTGTGAACTTAATCCTATCAAAGCTATCGTATACCTATTAAGAGAGATTAGATTTACAGAAGATATTGTTTGTTAGATGGGAAGACAGTTCTTTCTACTATGATTATTTTGCCCCTTGCGTTTTGTTAAACATTAAAGTAATTTTAATTACTTAGATTAAAGTAAGATAGTAAAATTAATGATGTAAGAACTGATATGATACGCAAGATTTTTTTAATGCGTATATGAAATGTATTTGAATGCAACTCAAATAGTGCTCTCAGTTTTGGAAGGTATAAATAAGTATAATTAGCATGCAAAACTACACTTGTATTTTGCTAGTAGCATAGGTTTTCATCAAAAGTACAGAAGTATTGTTTACCATTTAGCTCAAATGTATAAGGTTCGAGTGAATTTCGAAATGTTTACTTTATTTTTGCTTCATCTTACATAGTAAATGAAATATTGTACTCTCGAAAAAGTTTTCAGTCAAACATCGGCTTTAATTTCCATTTTGCTCATCCCCAAATGAATGTTCAGCTGTTTTTTTTTCGTCCTGACCACACGTGCATACGTAGGGGAGATCGGGGCAGGTTTTCGCGCTTTTTATAAATTATTATTTTTATTTTTTATTTATTTACCTAACTTTGAAAAAACCTATCTACACCATTCAGAGAAACCTTGGCTACAACATGGTATTACTTACATCAATTAATTAAGCTTTGTTTTACAGAAAAATAGTTTTCAGTGTCGTTATGTCACGTGTGAAAATGTGCCCCGTGACCGGGGCAAGTTTTCGCATACCTTATTAATAGACAGGGGCAAGTTTTCGCAAGCATTTATATCAATATAATTTAGGAAATCAAACAAAATGTTTTCAAGGTATGTTATTTATTGACTTTCAGTAAATATACATTTAAAAAAACTCATCACCAACTTGGCTACTTAATAATTTTAATACATGTAGGACTATTAAAAACACTAAACGTCATCGTCACTGTCACAATTAATGCATACAAAGAACTTAGGGTTTCCTTTGATGCAAGACTCGTGGGCCCGTCTTTTGCAACGAGTGCACTTTAACCACATGTCTTTAGCCTTAGATTTACTGTACAATTCTAAGCGATAAATGCAAGCACGGTCTTCTTCCTCTTCACTTAATTCTTCATTTTCTTCGGGATTGTTAGATTTTCTCTTAATTTGTCTCTTAAATAAACTCTTTTTTACATTTTTCTTATCCTTCTTTTCATTTTCATTTTTCATTTGTTTTCTCTGCTTAGCTTGTTGCTGCTCTAGTCTAAGCTGCTTATTGACCGGAGTGTCAGTCAAAATGGTCGACTTTCTCTTCTTTCTTCCTTTGCCGGTCTGTTTTCTCAGACCCGCTTTTTCCAGAGGTCTCACTTCTTCTGGGGTGGGACAACATACGTTTGGCTGAGTTAGAACTTGAGTATCAACCTCTTCGTACTGCCCTGTTATAGGCCTGTACCTCTGCCTGCACTGGGGCAGGTCTGTCGGTGAAATAGGCTGGCATGTAGTCGGCATCTGTAAAGATATCTGGGTTCAAGGTAAGAATCCCTGACACCCTGAAGCCAGACATTATATTGTTTGGCGTTAAAGTCAGAGGCGTTGCTGTTGCCATAATTGATGGGACATCATACATTTTCATAGGTCTTTTATTTGTGCAAACCCAAGCATCACAGGTAATATTGACGTGCTTCTTCAATGGCCCATCACGCTGCGATCCAACGAATGAAGCTTGTCGCTGCAGTGAGGTGGGAAAGAAAGCAGGGTGACACCATTATCTTTTAAATAGCTTAAAACTTCAGCAGATAAATGGGACTCATGGTTGTCTAATAAGAGAAGACAAGGACGTTCTTGAGAGCATCGAGCATGGGCTACAAGGGAGTAAACTTTTCATAATTCTTCCTTCTTTTATTTTGTTGACGGCTTCTACCATAGTTTCTATGGTGTACTTGCCGCTTTCAGACTTCTTTTTGTAGTGTCGTACCATGACAAATCTGAAAACCCAACACACAGATCATTATCAAGTCATAATAATCAAGTCATTCTTTGAACATATCAGTTTAATGCTATTTTTATAAACACTTAGGCCTATTTTGTTTTAACATGTATCTTTCATGAATGATTGAGATTGTGATTTATATTTTGTCTATTTTTTGTTTAAAAATATAAGTTGTCAAATAATAAATTTACCTTTTTATGTGTATTTAAATATTTATGCTCCATTTAAGAGTAAATAATATAATAAACATTGATAAATAGTAGCGATTGAAGGAGGCGGGTCATATTTTCGATGCGACGGGGCACGTTTTCGATGCGAAAATTTGCCCCGCTTGATGTTTGAAAACGTACCCCGTCGCCATGTTTTTCCTTTAACTTCACGCAGACGGTCAAAAAAAGAATTTTATGGACAAACTATCACCTCACTGGTAGCTCCGAAGTGTGCTCTTTCGAAATATTACAACAGATAAAAACTTAACTTAAGACGTATATCTTTGTTTTTAGTTTAAATGAGGTCATCAAAATTTACTTACCTGTATAAAAACAAGTGAAACTGACGTTACGCAGCGATGTGAATAGCCATCCAACTGAAACTCTCGTAGTTGTCGTCTAGTGGCGCTGCCTTTCAAATAGTCTGGTAGGTGCTTCGCTCTACCGACTCGCTAACGAGTTAAAGTCAAATCGAAAACGTTTCCCGCGCGAAAACCTGCCCTGCTCTCCCCTACATAAGAACGTATGGACGCTCGAAATATCCATTTTGACTTTCGCCGAGTTAATTACAACGAGTTTTCTCGTGACGTATGTATGTATGACATGTGCGTATATATCTCGCATAACTCAAAAACGATAAGCCGAGGAAGTTGAAATTTGGTATGTAGATTCTTAGTGGATTCTATTTGTGCACCTCCTCTTTTGGTTGCGTTCGGAAGTTCTAAAATGGGTCCTTTACACCTTTTTGGGGGGAAATCAGCGTCAATTTCAACGCAAACTCAAGTGGTGCTATAATTTGGCGGACACTTGGCAATATATCTCCAGGCTTTTGGTCGCAAAATTTTGTCGCCAAGATTTTTTTAAATAAAAATCTGGTTTTAATTTGGCACGATTGGTGTTACTTAGAGTTAACCTTTAATTTGCGCTAAAATTACCAATATTTAGAAAATTAATCTTTGTAAAGTATGGTTTTTTGCTTCGGTTTCAGCAAACTAGGGGTGAAAATGTACTATTAGTTGTTTCCTTGATTACTCCAAAGCACTAGTATCATTAAATTGGCGTAAAAGGAAGTCGTGATGAACACATCAGCTTATTCCAGTAATGATTCGAGCTCTGTTGACTCAAGAGTACCCCAACGGACTGTACTTCAAAGGCAGCTTCTAGCCAGACGACATTATCGTTTATCTCGCTAACTTTGGTTGTATACTGAATACGATAATAGGTTTTTGGCTGCGGAATGTTATAATGAAATAATATCACTAGTATTAATATTTTCCGTAAGATGTTGTGGAAAACGACTGCCTGCGTATGATCCGCTTTTGATTCCCATTGTTTAAGGTACCTTTCGGTGCGCTGTGTTCCGACTACAAACAACGAGGTACACTGTGCCGTACTTTTCTTCACCTCACCCCAACTCTTAGCCGTTTATATTTTATTATACCAGGGGTCCGCGAGGAAAGCCTTCCATATGGATGGGTTCGGAGGCCGACAGTGATCTGCAGCCTTTTGTTGCAAATTTATCTCTTTAACGTAATAGTTTCAAATATCCGTCACTTTCTACCCTGTATTTTTTTTTTTTTGTAACGTTATGACAGTAATAATATTTTTATTCGGTACCTTAAACTACGCTATAAGCGGGCGGACTGTATATTGAATGAAAACATTAAAACCATTTTAATAAGAGCTCTGTTGAAAATGCTTACATTGAAATGTATATAATAGAAGTAGGGGAAAATTGCATGTTTTAGTACAAAAAGTAAGTTCCTGTTAAATCGAAACAGCCCGTTTTTCTCTCTCTCTTTTTAGAAACAGACCCACACAACTACTTAGAGTACAATTCAAACCTGGTTTGACTCATCGACAACGTGTACATATTTCTTTGCAATTGCATGATATTGGTTCTCGCGGTTTGTCCGTTATAATTTCGGTGTTTGCAAACCAAATGTATATATTCCGGTTTACGTTTTTCTTTTCACTCCCACTGACACGGATCCATGAACTGAAAATTTCATTGCAGCATAGCTCCCGTACTGGTTTTTAATTTCATCAAAATTTTAATATTTGGAACTGAATTCAGGTTTCTTAAGCACTTAAATAAGTTTTGAAAACTATAAGGCTCTTGCCCTTAGCAATTGAGCCCTTCACTGCGAATAATCAAACACTTTTTAAACACAATTGTTAATCAAGCTGAAATTTTAAATTTCTTAGATGGGCGGTATGTCAGTGCTCCTGATGCAATGTGGCGTTTAAGTGAGTATAGCATGTCTGCTAAATCTCACTCCATAATAAGTGTGTGTGTGTGTGTGATAAGCAGTTCAATCACACACACGCACACACAGCTTCTCTAAAAAATAGCTCTTTAACTGCACGATTTAATTAAATCTTGCTGATGAAGAAGCACATCAGTATTAATATGCTGATATATCTCAGCATTATGGCTATGATAGCTACCTTTGGTGATATGCTTGTTTATCTTTACTAACCATCTTTAATTGATTAAATCTGTCATAAAACAGGTGTGATATATCCCAGCATTGTGGCTATGATAGCTACCTTTTGTGATATGTTTTTTTTTATCTTTACTAACCATCTTTAATTGATTAAATCTGTCATAAAACAGGTGGGTTTTTAAAATTCTCTGTAAGGGAGTTTTGCGTTTTTAAGTTAGTATTTATACATAAAAGTAATCATAATAGGTAGGACCCAAACATTCTGATACAACGGTCACCGATGGCAATATTAAGTACACAATTAAAATTAATTGTTTTAAATGTGTTGTATTGCTCCTTCCTTTGAGCTTGGAAGGTTTCTCCTGCGTCATGTAATTTAGCTGAACGTTGTAATTGAAAGAGACAACTTTTAAAAATATTAGGGTGTTAACTTATATAAAATTTGTAAGACTTCATACGCGGTAACCGTTGCGTTGTTGGCTTTTAAGGGGGGCTGGAATCCTAATATTTCAAACTTTTGTCTGTTGTCAATTCTATTTGTTAAGAAATAAAATATATGAAATTTATTTTATAATATAAATAATTTTTTTTAAATAATTGTCAGTTTTCTCTCTAGATGTTGTTTTGCAACTTGCAATTTCAGTGGTTGCGATTATCTTTTATTTTTCATATTTTTCAAATTATCTAGAAAAATCTAAATGTACTTAACTTTTTAATGTGAATGTGTTTAACTTTTATGTGTGCCCAAGCCTGAGAGACTTATCTTAAACTATGAGACCAGCACTCACGATCGGGGATGTTTTTAAAATTTCATAATGGTTTTGTATGTAATGTAATTTAGGGTAGGTTGGGGTAAGTGTAACCCCCTTTTAAAACAGTTGACTTTTTGAAACTTTATACGAACATATTGATGTATAAAGGAATATTCTTTTCCTTTTACTTTATATTCTACAAAACTTAATCATTATTTTCTAAAAGAATACTTGAAATATTCTTACTTTTTTTTGACTCATATGGGTAGCTACTTTTCCCATGCAAAAAGATAAGTTGGCCACCCACCTTTTATTCAAAAATGTAACATTATTAACAAAAATGTTTTATAAGCTTACAGTGGGGAATTTGGGGCTAATTGGAATAGTTAAGATAAGTTAATTTTTGAAAAATGAACAACATACTTAAAATAAATCTTGCAGTAAAACATTATTATTTTCTTTTTGGCGCCAAATTTGCTTTCATGAAAAAATTGAATTTTTTTACTTTTTTTCATTGGAATAAATGAAAACAAAATACTTTTCTTATGAAATTCTGTCCATTCGAATTTAAAATAGCGTTGATAAAATGTGTGTTTAAATAAAAGAATAAATGAAAAGGAAATGAAATAATAAATAAATAAATGATCAAATGGGAAAAAGTAAATCAGTTAATAAAATAGAATGAATTAATAAGAAAGTGAGCTTAATATTAAACAAATAAATACTAAACCGAATACTCGTAGGTCTGAAAGATATTTAAAATGTTAACAGGAACATTATAACATTGTTTATTTTAAAAAAAGGTAATTTTTTTAATTTACAACAAAATATTACAATACATGTATAAATTTTTTAAAATCGCTTCTATTATCCTATTCTCCAATTTTCAGATTTAATTTTTTCCCTGACTGGAATAAGCTATGTGTGTCACTATATAGTTAAATTATTGCTAGATAAGTGGCGCTAAAAGCAGAATAAATATTTCATCGCTTGACTTTGTCCCGCTCTATTTTACTTTCCCCACATTCTCCCACTTTATTTTTATTTCCTCAATTACACTAAAACGTTATTTGTACACAATATGACTTATTTTTATTATATAAAAGAGAATAACCAAAAAGTATTGAACTCTAGACGCAAAGAAAACCATTAAGAGAGGATAGTGACAAACTGTTCAAATAATGTATTATCTTAAAAAACTTTGCTTCATGCAAATGGCATCAATCATAGAAAATTTAAGAAGATGTCAATTTCATATGTAGGGAAATTAAGACGATTTTCTTTTCAGAAACTTTCTAGCCTTTCCGATATCGAAGAATTGGTGCTTCTTCATAATAGAAAGTAGGCCACTCGAGATCTGCTTTCTTGATAAATGAAATGCCCAAAACGCGATCTTAAAGTATTACTTTTGCAAAAACTTGAAGCGTTTTTCATAAAATATAGGTATTGTGGCTTTTGTAGTTTCTTTTCAGTTGTTTGCTGCAAAATGTAGGGTAGGGGGCGCTTTAGGTTAACTATTCGTTTAATGCAAAAGTTGCCTTAAACTGTAATAGGAAAAGACCCATAAAATATGTGCCACTATAGAATGCACTTAAATGTCTTCGGAAACAATTAAAGAACTGAAAGTATCAGAAATCAATCTGTCAGACAAATTAAAATATGAATAAAAAGTTTTGACTTTTGAAAATGAACAAATATTAAATTATTTTAAAAATTACAGAGCATAAATGCACTATTTTATTCTATAAAAGTAATGTTACTTTTCGTTTAAGGTAATACATTTTAAACTTCGAACACAAGTGAAAAATTATCATACTGTGATAGTATATAAAATTGGAAAAATTACCATAAATTATGTACCACCATAAGATGTCACCATAAATAAAATTGAAAAGTTATTAATTTTTCCCTTTATATGGGTCTATGTGATATTTAAAATATTTCTCAAATAAAAAAAGTATTTTTGATTTTTTTTACTAAAAAAGATTTCCTTTGAATGAAAAAAAAAAAACAACGATAAATACGCTGCAAATAATCAAACACTTTTTGACACATGTCTCCTTTTTGAGAACACTATTTTTGTAACAGTTATTAGAACCGTTTTAAAAACACATGTCATAATACTTTTTGGACAAGGACACTTTTCCCCTTTTTTAGAACACTTATTTTGGTCAGTTTTCAAAACACTTCTAGAAACACTGTTCAGAACATGTATTTTCTTTTTAGTGCACTTTTTAGACACTTCATGGATAGTGTAAAAGAATGGTTTTTGAATACTTGCACTAAACATTTCGTGGCACACGTTTTACTACAATTTTTAAGATATAATTCGGAACAATTACGGATCACTAATATCCTCCGGGAATGCGTGCTACACAAGTATAAATAATGCTTATAAAAATATGCACTAAATTCCCATTTGTCGAGATTGCATATTTGGTGATCTGTTTGGACTTCGACTGAAAATGATTATCAATCTGCATTATTACTATGAAAATTTAAAATCTAATAACATTTCAAAATCAATTGAATAGCTTAGAGCAAAATGACAAACGAGCAAAAAAAGCATCAGGAAATTGTAGTACAAAATCGTATTTACTACAGAAATCACGTCTAAATTTGAAATATAAATTTCCATAATTACGTTTTCAAAGTCAATCAATAATGTAAAAAGTAAACAAAAATGTGCCAAAAACAAATGGCATAATTTTTTTTTTTTTCAATTCCTCGAGAACAAAAGCTTTTTTATTGCTGGGTATAAATCTTATTTGTTTACATTTCTACTACTTAGCTACTCAGTACAGTAGACTTCAGTACAGTTTACTGTTTGGTATGATCAATGACCATTAAAGTAAGTAATGTTCTTTTAAACCATTAAAGTGCAATGAAATTCTTTAATAACTAATCATTTCTGTGAAACTTCACTGCACCAAGTTCAAGCACCAATTCACCCCTGGTTTTAATATATCTCGAGTGGAGTCTGGTTATGCACCTCCCGTTTTGGTTGCGCACAAAGGCTCCAAAAGAAGCGTTTACACTTTTTATTGATTTTTTTTGAGCCAAATTAGTGTAATTTTCGATGACGACTAAGAAGCATATTTTTCTTGATTATGTGCGATCCGATCGAATTCTATGTACCAAACACGTAGTGAGAAATTTTCTTCCGAGGGAAGTAAAGGGAATTTCTGGCTGTACTTTTGGTTGATGGAATTCGTTGGAATCAAATCATCAATTATATTAGAGTTGAATATGCTCTTGAAATGATGTTGTGAATGAACGACCACTTGGTGACAAATTGAGCGACAAATATTTCACTAGGTACTGTTTCTAATTTGTTATTTCAGCATGATTTTTCGGAAATATTACTTCTGGAATAAAATTTTGAGAAAACCCGATTCTTAGGTTGATTAAAATTTATTCAGCGTAACTTGCTTTCTGTTAATGGCATATTTAACTCGATTATGTTCAATTCGATGGAATGCTATCTACCAGTAACGTAGTGAGAAATTTCAACATGATGAGGCAATACTAAATTTTATCTGCACTATTGGTAGATACAATCGTATTCGATTCGAACGAATTCTATTTGAGTTGAATGTGCCACTTCTTCTTCTAGACTTCTTTCCACTTCTTCTTCTACTACATACTTCTTCAATTGTATTTGAATTTTTTCAATAATGCGATTTTCTTTAAATAAAAACATGAGTTCACAGAAATTATACTTTGAAATACTGAGTGTTTTTTAAAAAGTCAAATTGTCTCAAGGATGAAATAAATTCCCTAATGCATCTAAAAATTAAAACACGTGTTTAATTTACATTTTAAACTGCCACACTTAGAACATCTGAATGCCTATTTTGCAGTTTATTAAACACATCTTGTCGTAAAACAAAATATTTTTAAAATTAACCTATTTGACATAAATACACATTTTAAAATTAACATCACATTGCTTGAAGTAAATTGCAGAATCCTCATCGTCTTTGGGAAAACTTTAATTAATTTAGTGTTGGTCAACTTAGACTTATTTTGTTTCGGTCGAATGTCTAATTTAATTGAGTGTGGGGGATTCATTGTTTCAAGGCTTTTCAAAGTACAAGAAAAAATGAATTTCGGTTTTAAATGTCTGGGAATTAAAACACAAACGTCATCAGGAAACAGTCTTACATAACTCGAGCTAGAACAGAAGTATGTTCATTTCCTTCCAATAAAAGGAAATCTTGAAATGCGTCTGCAGAAATTGTTTAGTTTTACTATTAAATAATCATTAAACTCAATATTTTTTTAATTAATTTATTAGACACATGTATAAATATTAAAATTTACATCACATTGCTGGACAGTAGCAAAATTCCATAAGAGTTTAATTTATATAAAAGCTGTTTTTTTTTTTACATTTATAATCTTTATTAGGTGAAAACAAACAATATATGTCAACTTTATATACACTAAATTATCTTGGATAATATTTTTCTAGAATGAGACCCTCCCCCATCCTCCCTTCCCTCTTATTATCAAATATAGCTGAAATGTTTTTAAGATATCAGTTTTTTTTTATTAATTTACGGCGAGGTTCTTCGAGTCTCCTTCCTTTAACGTCAATAAATACAACTTAAAACTGTACTTTTTAAATTAAATTTTAAAACATTGAGATTGGATATCCCCTGAAGTCCCGTAACCATGTTCTTAATTCCTCACCTCTGAGTCATTTTTTGGGGGGAGGGGGGATTATGCACGGAACCTCTTACCCTCATAGTTTACAAAAGACGGTTGAAAATTGCAATTTTAAAACTCCAGTTTAATTCATTTTTCTAGAAAGCCACCCTCCCCCCATCCCGTTTTCGCCATCATCCAAAGACAGTTTAAACGTTATTTTCAAAACATCAGCTTCAAAACTATCTCGGGAAGGAGGTATTCTTGCACCTTTGCCTGAACAGTAATTGAAATGACCTAATATTGGGCTATTAAAGCTAAAATTAGAATTTTTTAAATTAAAAGCCCTGAAATTTCCGAGTATCCCAGTCTGTGGCACCCTGAGCCTATAGTGTTAAATAGGTTGCACGAAATATATGTATATTATTGAAATATTTCTTTAATAACTGCAACAGAATGCATGCACATTTATTTTATAAGTAGGACATGGTCATTTTTCTACATATGGAATTTTTTATTTTCGTGTCGTATATTGAAAAAAATTGATTTAAATAAGATAAAAAAGATAAATTTCTTAGAATTATGTTCTAAACCAGTGGTTTTAAACCTTTTGTTTCCCAGTCCGATTTTTGAACATTTTCAGACATGATTTATATACTAAGACACACACATACATTAATACAATCTTATATAAGCTTTAGTAGCTTCAAAAATCAGACCAAGATAGCTAATATAACTTTTTGTATATTTTTCGAGCTCAGATTAAAAATTCAAACATTTTTTTCGCTTTACTATGCATTTGTGTAAATTTTAAAATGTGAGACTCAAATATCATAAACTTATATAGTGTAGCAAATAATAATAAAGGTAACGGATCCTTCTTTCAAGCATAATCGATGGCCAAACATCAGGATTACAATTGTACAATCTAACGCATAATGTACACAAAATATGGAGCTCAACGATCTGCAAGTGCTAAGTTAATTTTTAAATACTTAAGCATAATGTGATTAATTGTAATAAAAATAAGTAACTTGCATTAAAAAAATTCCAAACCAGACCAAAACAATCACAAGTGAAAATTATAAAATCGACATCAATGGTTACTAATACTTTCTTCGTAGCTTCGCAGAATATGGCACACATAATGCAATACGTTACTGTATACATACAGTATATATTACAACCAACCAATCTTTATCTAGCCATCCGCATTGCAGCAATGAAAGCAATGATTTTACAAGGTGCCCAAATGTGACCAAATATGCTTTCAAAAAGTGTTGAGGAACCATCTGTTGTCTGGACTCGTGTGTTGGCATACGCGATTCAGTAGCCATAACACATTCGGAACACTTTTGAAACAGTTTCCTTTTGACGGAGCATACTCAGAACACGTCACAGTGCACATTCACATATTAGGATCACTTTTTCTGAAGCAAAGTGTTCCAAAATGTGCAAAATTCTTTGCAGCGTATTTTTATTTTTTTAATGTAATTATTCTTTTATTTTCCTTTTTAATCAATAAATCTTTACAACCAAAGGCTCACTGTGTCTTACACTGTTTTGCCGGAAACTCCAAACCACGTATATGCAGTAATCTGATAATTGTGTGTGTTAAAACGATGTTGATTTCCATTTAATTCCATTTATAATAAAGCGTTGTAACTTACAGTAGAGTTTTTGTTCATCTCTTTGCTTCATTTGTTGTTATCGTTTAAATTATCATTAAATCATAATTATTCACGAAAACTATACATTTTGGTTTCTAAAATAAATATAATTTTACGTTCATCAATATAGTGTGACGATGTAGACGAATGTAGTCTTACTCAATGCAAATATAAATGCTTGACAAAGAATCCAGAGGAATGCACTTACCCGCCAAGTGGGGCAAGTGCGACTTTTGGTAGAAATGCCATAAGAAAAAGCTTTAAAAAATTTTGCTTGGCTTTTAATTGGTATAGTATATGCTGTAAAACCTTTATAAAGGATATGAAAGTGAAAGTTAAAATTTTGGTAAATATGCAAAATGTTTCAACACAACACCATTTTGAAAAATGTGATCTTTGAAGCACTTACGTGACGCTCGGAGGTACGTAATTATGTCAACTTAAATTGAGCCACCATAGAAAATTACTTTTTCTACTGCTTTTGTTTGAATTATTTTGAGGAAATTAATCTACAGAGCCGAAAATTTAAAATTAATATTCAGATTTTGAATATTTCTCTGCTACTAAGTAAGATTAAATACTGTACTGAAATTATACACCATAATTATAATCATATATTTCATTCTGGAAAGTTAGAAGATTTGAATTTATTGTTATTTTTCTTTAAAAAGTCTCGTCTTATTATTTTTCACATAATTATGTGCTGATTTTTTTTCTTTATAACAGATTTCTCTGATGAAATAATGTTTGAAAAATTTTAGAAAGGCCAAAATAGTAAAAAACTTCTAGATATTTACCTACAATTATCTTTATAGGCTACAACGCGACATTTAATTTATGCACTGAATAAAAAATTAATTTGCGCGGCTTTACACTAAAAATGATTGCAAAAAAGTTCTATTGTTGAACAGGATTGAAAATGAAATATTTTTTCGAACGTTCCAAAATAAATAATGGAGAAGAATTTAAAAAGTAAAAAAAAATAAAAAATACTGTTTTAACAGAAGTAATTAACTACTAACAAGAAATAATTACTTGAACAAGATGCTAATTATCGTTGTCGTCATTTCATAAGACATTTTGTGTGTGTGTGTGTGTGTGTGTGATTAATAAGGCCATAGTAGAGAATGGACTTTTTGTTTGCCTACTTTCCTTTCAAATCAGAAATAACGAAGAAAAAAGGCTTAAGATATTTCGAAAATATCTCGAAAGCCAAAAATAAATCAGAATCTTGGATTAATTAAATCTAGAAATGCAGTAAGCTCCCGATTATCGACGGTCGGAGCGGGTCTTTTAGTTTTTAAACTTATGACTGTGTTATTGTTAGCTTTTAGATTTTAATTTACTTCAATGTTAGCAGATGCAATGTAGCTATGTTTTTTTTTAGTTATATTTAAGTGTGTGTGTCATTGTTATTAATATTTTTCAACTCTTGTATATACTAAGTCTCGTTTTTTTCCTATTATTCGGATTATCCCCGGTTTTCACATATACCTGGATAATCGGGAGTTTATTGTATTTGGAAAAATTCAAATTAGAAAGTAGTGTTACCGAGATTGCTCGCGCAGGGTATCTCATACCCGAGGAGGTTTTTTAGTATTTTTGAGTTCAATTTTCTTTCAAAAAGGTTGAAAATGCAAATAAGAGAAAAAAATATAATTATAAAATACTTTCTTAAAAGAATTGCATTCAGTTTCTACATTTTTTTGCAAATGCATGCCATATGGACCATGCAAATGTTTTTGTCATATTTTTCACACACAAATTAGGTTTTTTTCTTTTATACTGGGGCTTTCAGTACAGCTTTTGTACGTTGACTTTGCTTTTTTAGCAGGGGATGCAATGCCATCCTAGTTTTAATTTTAAGTCTCTTGGAAGCATTGCGTTAGCTTTAGTTCAGAACTGTAGCAGAAATACTTGCGCAGGGTATGATACACCCGTAGAAATCAATTCCAAAGAAACTAATTTTAGAATGTCCCCACTGTTTTTACCCATTCCCTCTATGGGTCAACTACTCAAGAAATCGTCCTCTTCCAAAAAAAGAAAAAAAGGTGGGGAGATATTTGATTGAGAAAGCGAAGAGGTGGGTATGTCATACCCTGCGCGAGCAATCTCATGTTAAGAGACGATGGAGAGGGGGTGGGGAATTGAAACGTATCTTAGTATATACTTCTTCTGGTTGTAATCTTTTATAACCAACAAGGATGGAT
The DNA here is from genome assembly GCF_026930045.1 of Uloborus diversus. Lineage (NCBI taxonomy): Eukaryota > Metazoa > Arthropoda > Arachnida > Araneae > Uloboridae > Uloborus > Uloborus diversus. The sequence goes on along the minus strand of NC_072731.1, from coordinate 92,054,248 downwards.
TCAAATTCATACATTTAAAAAAGAAATGTTTTTCCGTTCAAAAAATCTCAGCTGAGCAGATTCATTTTTTTGCCCTATGTCTTAAATAATTCATTTCATCGTGAAAAGTCAACCTAGTAAGGTGTGCCTACCCTAAGGTAAAGTTTGAACCGTGTATAATTTCAATTCTAACTCACAGGTTTTCTTCAACATGATGCATTGAAAAGATCCGTTGACGTATGTACAAAAATTAAGTGATAATAATAGTTGGAATCGATACACATTTTTTTACATGAAAAACGCTAACGAAAAAAAAGAAAAATAATAATAATTTAATTGTAACATCTTGAATTAAAATTATGCTTTTAGCAATCAAGATAGTGTGTGTGTATGTAGGCGTGTGTGTTTGTGTGTGTGGAGGGAAGGTATGCATGTGTGGGTAGTTGTGTGTATGCGTAGGTGTGTGTGTGTGTATGTGTTTGTGTATGTGTAGGTGTCTGTATATATGCGTGTGTGTATGTGTTTGTGTGTGTAGGTGTATGTGTAAGTGTAGGTAAGTAAGTGATGCAACTTGGAGACGGTTTTCATTAGAGGAGCAGCATCGTGAGGCGGCCGACCGACGGTGGTGCTGCAGAGGGAGGCGGGGGGAAAATAAAATCATAGGAATTCAAAACTGTCTAATGAGAACAATAAACAATCGTGATTGCTCAAAAAAAAAGTGGATTGAACCAATGTGATGTGAAAAAACGGAAAATCTTTTCTTTTTCTTCCAATAGCAGCATCAGTGAATGATTTATTTTTTATTCCATTTTTTTTTTGTCAAAGAGTCAGTAATAAAAACTTATTCTAGTTCTGGCATAAAACGACTGCGAATAGTTCATATCGTCGCCTCGGAGCAAGACTAAGACATCTAATCCTAGGAATAACAGTAAGATATCCTAATCTTGTTCGGAGTTAACGATATACTGCTTAACATTAAGAGTCACGTGTTTGGCAATTTAACAATGATTTTTGTTTAGCTTAATTCAGTTGTGTTAACAAATTCAGTACTTACAGTTTTAAAAAAGTTATAGTTAAAGCTAATTGAAATAATTATAACTAACGATTTGAGAGCTCACTGCTTTAATTTTTTTTCTTCACTTTTATTTAAAAAAAAAACATTTTTTTAAATTTTAGTCTGAATATATATGCACTCCTTGCCCTTCTGATAAACTCTGAAATGACAGTCCTACCCAACGAGTTAACCAACTAAAGAAAATACGAGATTAATTATTTTATAATTTACTCGTTTCTAGCACAGTTCAGTTAATTTCTAACTGACAAAAGTTAATTACTCTTACTTACAATAGTATTTGCGTGATAAAAGGAAAATGACTAGTAATGGACATGCATATATATATATATATATATTTTAATTTGGATACAAATGTTGCAGTTCAAGCGGAAAACTAACTTTAACCGGGTTAGAACTAAGAAATTTCATTTTATTTTAATACTTATAATATTTTCATCATTTTTTTAAGTTATGGTTTGTATGTATACATTGAAATACATTAACACACATTAGTTTGGCTAGTCATAATCCCAGTCGCTAAGGTGTGGTCATAAAAAAAAGTATATTCATATCAGCTAAATTCAATATTTTTTCTGAAAATGCACCAAAAAGTATTCAGCAACATTAAAACCCATTCTTTATCTAACAACGTAATTAAATTGAAGAGCTCGAGGCAGGAATGTGACAAGCCACAAGGAGTTACTTTTCGATCAAAATTTTTGCTTCTTATAGCTAAAATTGAACTAAACATGACAATGGATTATGTCATTTGAAGCAAAACACATCTGGTTTAAGTAGTGCAGAGTATAGAATGTATAATACCTTTGAAAAATTCTACAGATGTTTTTTATAAGTTGAAAATTGGCCTACTCAAACATTCACAACATGTGGCATACCTCATCCTTTCCCCGAGCCATTCAATTTAAAGAACACTGATTAACAGACTCTAACATTAATAAAATTTATAAATGGATAACTCACAAACCGCTTAAAAATGATAATCTGAACAACAAAAACAAAAATAAATATAATTTTTTACTGCCCCATTTTTTATTTGACCTTTGTCAAATTTAGTAAATGTTTTACCATCAATCCTAAACAATAATTTAAAATGAATGCCCCCCCCCCCCCAAAAAAAGGTTATATGTATTCATAAATAAAAATCTTACTTTTTATTCGCTAGCATTGGCTTGGAAAGATCCTCTGGCAAAACTGTTCCTACAGTCTAAGCACCAATTAGATGGAAAGGAAAACTTCATCATACAGGTGAAAATGGACGCATCCATTAGTTTTCAGGGATGGCAGCTTTATCAGACGTATGTTAGCCTCTAAATTAAGCAAACTCACATTCAAATCAGCAGAACACCCTCACCTAAATTTTACTCCTCCCTCTCCTTCAGATAGACTCGTCCAACTGGAGGTTTGTCAATTCGATGTAATCCTTGCGCAGACTATATATTTTTTGCAATCTCATTTAATGAAAGGATACTTTACTTTTAGTTAATGAAGTGTATATCATTCTAATATATAGATTTAGCGGATGTTATATGATAATATAATATAATGTGAAATATGATAAAGTGTACATTAGGTGATTGAATTATGATAATTTAATGAAATTATGTGTTATAAATTAAAATATAATTATTGTTTTGCCTACCATGTCAACACTGAGTGTTACATAGCTTAAAGTTGCAATAAGCAATGAACAATTATTTTCTCGTTGTAGATCTGCATGATTTTAAAACAGTATTAAAATAAATCGCTTCGTAACCAACATCAGCACACTTTTACGTTTTCGAAATGTACCACCTAACACTTTTTTAAATCATTTTCCATCTTTTACCTAAACACTTAAAAGCGTCATGTGTTACACGTTTAACGGATGTGAAATACACTGTACAAATTGCTGTGTAACCTTACGCCCATAAAGTTTAGCTACCTCCACTCTTCTGGACTAACTTAAGTGTAGCGTAACGTCTCACTCATATCTGCGTTAAGTTTCACCAGAATGTTCTATATGTTTATAAAAAGTAAACTTTCATCTGACTTTTTTAAACGTTTTATCAAGTTCATGCTTTATAACAACCAATGTACTCTTACAATTTATTTATTTTAATATACAAACAACACATTTTTATTCCACTAATGACCAGTGTGGGGTCAGAACCCGGAGCGCGAATCCCAGCCAGGTCGTAGAGCAAGAGCTTTTACCTCTCGGCCACCAAGGACGGTTTTCGGTTTGCTAAAAAAAGTTTACCTGCTTTACGCAGATTCTGATCTTTACGCATGCGCTTAGGATTCTACTGTAACCGTAGTGCAAGGTTCCTTCAACAATTTGAGTTAAATCAATGATGGGGCCGTGGTAGCCTGATCGGTAGGGCATTGGACTCGGGGCCGGAGGGGCTCGGGTTCGATCCCCGCTGGTCGAAGACCCACCGTCGTCATTAAAGGGGACTGGGCGACGTTAAATATGCTCGTGGTCTCAATGTCCTCCAAGTGAAACGATACCTCTGGGGGTGCTAGTACCAGGTAGCTATTAGCTCTTGAAATAGTTCTAAATTCTCATAAACTGTTCGATCCGGTGATGGTGCTGCCATCTATCGGTATATAAAATAATGGAGGCAAGGCACTTAGTATGCAGTCCTCGACATAAATACAGTTCTAGTCAGTTGTGACTCTTGAATAGAATAGAATAAATCAATGATGCTACACACTTCGGAATTCGAGTGACGGTACACCCATTAAGGGGTTACAGTACCTCAAAAATGACGAAACGATCAAAAAAAAAAAATATTGCTTATTTCAAAACAAAAAACTATTCTGAACCTAGGGGAAAAGTTTCAATGCTTTAGTTCAAATATTTAAAAAGTTATGAGTGGTTTTAGGCCATGCTCCCTATGTGTTTTTATGAAAAAGAAAAACTTCAAATTGCTTTTTCTCGATGACGGTTCTTTTGTCTTTTCATGTCCTTAAAATCCCTAAGGATTTTTTTCTATTGAAGATACAGCTTTAAAGTAACACTTTTTGCAATTGAGATAACATATTTGACAAAACTGTGCATTTGATAAGCATTTTATAAATTACTCTAATGTTTAGAGCATGTTAAACCTTTAAAAACCAAATTTTTTTTAAAAAAACTTTGATTTTTTACATAATTAATCGCAGAAAATTTTCTATTAAAGTCATAAGCAAATGAATGCACATATTTTTAGAGATGATTATAGTGATCGTTTTGCAAAAACGTTTTTTAAATTAGTGCAAAAATAAAAAAAAGCCATAGGGATTTTAAAAAGTGGAAATTTTCCTCAATTTTTTGAATTTTCATAAAAAGTAGGCAATATTTTTAAATTTTGAAAATAAATTATTGATTACGAAATAAGCATTCATGTTATGGTTTCAAAGAAATATAAAATTTATATTTATTAAAAGAAATTGTTTGAAAAGTACTGTGACCCCTTAATACTGGTAACCTTACACATTTTTTACAGTGTAGTTTGACAATTTTGAGCTGAATTTCATTCAATGAAGATTCGGATCACATATCAGGGAAAAATACCTAGGTGAAATAACATTGCTTAGAAATTATTTACTCATTTTCTAAAAGCTATCGGATGAAAGCTACTAGATTCCCGCAAAAATTCTTTCACTAAGTTAATATTCGCAACATTCTTGAACTAGTGATAGATCGAACTATGGATTTATCAAACAAGTCACGGAATCGCTTGTTTAAATAATTCATTGCAATGGCTGAAAAGTCGCGGAATAGTTGTTCGGGTGAATTTCATGCTTTTATGAGGGCTTTGGAAGTTGGAGGAAACTGCAGTAAGAGCAACTTCCTTGACATTATGTATGTCACTATAAATAATTGCTTCGAACAGTTGCTGACGGACCTATAACCATATTTAAAGGGAGAAAATGTTATTGCATTTAAAGTATATTTAATTCCCTTTTGGTTTTTATTTTGTCTTTTATTTTCGTGAATGAAAAAAAAGGATCATTTTTTATTGAAACATTTTCACTGAAATTTCAACCCGTATTTTTTATTTTAGGCAACAAAAAATTGCGTTTTGATAATTTTTTTCGGTAGCTCGATATGTACAAATGTGCGTACAAATTTATGGATGGACAGCCAAAATATCCATTCGAAAATATCGATACTGAGCTTTGTTGTGGCGTTTGTATGTGTATGGGGGTGGCTACATATGTGCATATGTATATCGCCCAACTCAAAACCTACTCTTCGTAGAAGGTTGAAAAAAAAAACTGCGAACTGATGTAACATATTTAATTGGAGATGAATTTATGATGGGAACGAATCTTACGAAATCATAAGAAAACCTGTAAAGATTAAGCTTTCTTGTAGGCAACTAAATACTGTTTCTTGTGTTTCTTTGTATTCAGACAATTTCTTAGTAAAAACAATGACTATTTCATAATAATTTCTTTTCCTGCCCGAAATAAGTGAAATAAACGGGAAACCAACAGACTTATACATTTTTAAAGATCTGGGCAAGAAAGAAGGAAAGTGTAAAGATGTATAAACGACGTTCTAACGTTTCTCGATTATGTTAAATCGTTTTCCTGTGTATCCCATGCCTGAGCTCGAAAAAAAAAAAAAAAAACTCGAGGACACTGTTAGAGATGCAACTTTCGTTCGAAAATGTTTAGACGAAGAAACGTTAAAATGCTTTTCTTTTACAAAAACCTGCTTTTTCCATCAGTTCAATGTATGTAGTGCCCTGAATTTTATCTACTGCCACTTTCTTAAATTTTCTATGACATTAGAAAGTTATTGTCACTCTAGGGAGCTCCCCCCTCTAACAACACCTTTCATAAATAGTACAAATCGAGGTAAATTGTGCTGCTTCCTTTACAATACTGGACAGCAACTTCCGTTACATAAGGTATACCTTATGCATAATGAAAATGTTTAGGATTCTTGATTCAGGTAATAAGCGTGGATTTATTTGCTCTGGTTTATGTCGGTACTTCTAAAATAAAGAGCTTCTTGAGAATGGGATTTGAACAAAAGTGCAAGCATAATTTTCTTAGGCTTTTTTCATAGTTGTATGAAGCGTATTATACAATATGTTTTTTTTTTTAAATTTTAAATGCATTTACTTATTTCTATTGTTTAATTTTCTTAACTGTATGTGTTATATCTTAATAACTTCAGGTAATTCCCAGAGTTTAAAACCTAAACTTTATTATATCAGACTAAATCTTCAAGCAGAAGTATTTCTATTTCAAAATATTCTCAAATTTGCGCTTTCTTTTTTTCTTTTCTTCTTCTTTTTTTTTTTTTGTACACTTAGGAAACCTATTAAAGTTATAAAACGTTTGATCACATTTTGATATCATTTTATTCATAAAGATTTTCTATCAAGAGAATAATAACAAAAATTAAATATTCAAATTCCACACTTTTTACCTATATGTGAGGTAGTGATGCAAGTGGCAAAATTAAAAAAAATGAGATAAAGACCGTACAAATGGTAGGTGAACCCCTCCTCTGTCTTGGGGCAAGAGATAGTAGTAGTAGCCCTGGTAGGTGCTGCTGTACAGCATGGTTTGGGGGGAAAAATCAATGAAAGCTTACCTAGGACGCAATCTTTATACGCGTTTTACTCAAAACTTGAAAATGTTCACTTACATCCCTTTGCTTCTCACTGCCTCATATGCAGATAATTAAGGTTTTACCGAAATATATAACTGAAAATTGCTTTGCAAAACTACAAAACTTATTTACATACTACTTCAATACGCTGCAAAGTATCCAAAAATATTTTGGTCTACTGGAGTAACGAGTAAATAAAGGTTCTGGAGTAAATAACAATCTCTCTTTTGGGGCTTTCTAGTAAGATGTCAACTTTGTTTGAATAATAAGGGCTTTAACTGTGAGAGAAAACGTGTGTCAAATCATGCATTGCTCTCCTGCGTAACCCTTATAAAAGACCCTAATTTAAAGGAAAAGTGTAAAATCATGTTTATTCAGAAACTAGCTAAATAATTAAAGCTGTTGCAGTTTTATTTAGCCCCCCTCCCCCTCCCTTCGTGCGGGTGCTTTAAAAGTGCTGAAAGGGACAACGATGTTTAGTCGATGAAAGCTCATAATATCGCTGTTTCATCGACGAAATTTTTAAGATCAATAAAGCTTTAGCGTAAATTTAATGGTTTTAAGAGAAGTAAGGTTTAATGATCTCTTGAAATATTGGTGATAGCAAATAAAATTAGTAGTGGGAACGCATCAGATTGGTTCTGAATATATACATGATTTTATAATTATGTATAAAGTTATGTCTTATAAAGGATTGCCTAAAATTTTAATTGTAAATGTTTTTAAAAGATGCATGAAAAAAAACGAATCTTAAACAAAGAAAAACACAAATTGTTCTGTTATGAATGTGAGTAAGATGTAAACGCATTTATTTTAACTGGAATTATTTAAAGGGCTGAATATAAGCATCTTTTCAAGTCAATATTCATATCCGAATTAGGCGCGTTTTTTTAATGAGGTCGTTTCCGAAATTTTAAAAGTTTTTTTTTTTCTGAAAGAGCATGTTTAAAATCATAGAATCTGATCATTTTTTAAAGGACTAAGTTTATTATTTAAAAAAATAATGTAATCGGTGCGCTTTCATTGTCTACGCTTCTGTCCATGACACCGCAAATGATGAAATGCCATTCACTGTTGCAATTGGCAGAGCGCAATATTTCATTTTTATCTTTACTCACGTGTAATGGCAACGATATAATTAATAGCAAGTGTAGAGAGCAATATTTAATTCGCTTCTTGATTATCATAACGTGCAAACGAGATAGACAGATGCGCCAAAGTACATCATTTGTGATGTCAAACAGACCACGCCTTGTTTTCAAAATCGGATACTTAATTAAAAAAAATAATGAAAACATATATTTTAATGACCAAATATATTTTCAAATATTTTGATGATGTAGCAGTTGAAGAAGGACTAACCTTGATGAAATCTCATATCTCCCTCAGTACAAATATATATATATATATATATATATATATATATATATATATATATATATAATGAGGACGGTGGATATTCCATCCGGCTGGGATCGAGCCTGGGACCCTCCGGTCATGAGTCCGATGCCTTACCAATCAGGCCAAGGTGGCCTAATTTTGCATTACATGTATAAAAATAACATATAATTATTGTTATACATTAGTATGTATAAAAATAACACCGACGTGTCCCAAAAATAAGTGAAAGATAAATTTTTGAACATCCGAAGCAACCAAATAGACCGATGCAAAACTAGACCCCTTTTAGAGTTTACATACAGAACTTCAGCATTCGCCCACATACCGTCTTTGAGTTATGTAATATACATACTTACTTGCGTACATACATACGTATGTTTGCACATGCTTGTGTTGCCAGAAAACTGGTGATAATTAACTCATGGACCGTCAAAATGACCATTTCGACTCCCCATACGTGCTTAGGTACATATGCACGTGCAGACGGGCAAAAAAAAAAAAAAATCTCAACATTCGTTTGGTCGTTTGGGAGTGAGTAAAATGAAAATTAAGGAAGAAGTTTGAGAATTTGTTTCGCAAATAAATGTAGTAAAAGTGATTATTTACAAGATATGATACTCACTCATGCTAGAGAAAATTGGAAAATTCTAGCTGGTTCTTTGATTGACGCTGCGTGTTTAATGACAACTGTGTAGAAGAAAGTGATTGGAATGAATTCGGACAGCGCTAATAATTATTTTTAACAATATTGTGACTGGGTGAATCTGCCCATATAGCCAAATAAACTAGATCAATTATGTGTGTATATATTTGAAAATTAGATTTTACTTTGTTTTATTTAGTTGCTTATTTATTTTCAATTTTACGAGATTTATTTTTTTTCAATTATGGTTATCTTAAATTTCATTAAAATTTTATTTATTACTCTATTTCGGAAAAACTTAATGGACAGAAACCAAAACACAATATTTAAAATTAACAAATAACGAAACTAAGTATTTTATTGAGTTATTTATAAAACACTAGCTGCATTGCCCCGCATTGCACGGTCTACTACGAAAATACAAGTTTTGTCAAGTGACGCAAGGTCAGCAATCAGGCTGCAATAAGAGAAAATAAAATACTACAAAATTTCCCATCAAAATAATCATTCTCAAAGAAAGAAAATGGTAAATCAAAAGTTCCTGAAAAAATTAAACGCAACCCTCCATAAATATAACTAAAATACTTTTAAGAAAAAAGAAAGAAGATAAATGGCCAAATAATAATCAAAAGGGAAAATTTTTACTTCAAAACAAAAACCGAGCTATGGCAACCCTTTCGCTGCTCATAAACCAAACCATGTGACTGGTGGATATCCTAGCAACAGCGGGCATTGATCGTAGCAGACGATCAACGCTAGCGAGAAATAAAATAAATAGAATTGATAGAAAACGGAAGAATGATCTTTTATGGAGCCCGATTTGTAAATTTGTTAATCTAAGTTGTAAATATTTTGTTAATATGGTGGTTTTTTGTTTAGATAATATTGTGCATTTTCTTTAGCCAATTTCAATAACTCTCTAAGCAATTAAAGAAGCAAGCGCCCAAAAAGAATCGGCAAACGGTAAGATGTTTACTTACAATTTCAATTTAAGATACCGATTAGTACATTTTTGCGTCAACGCAAAACGTTTACGCTATTACGTTCACGCCAACGCTGACGTAGCAGTTCCAAATGAAATAAAAGTTACTGAAAACTGTGATCAAAATGTAATTATTAATGCCAAAATAATGCATAACTGAAAGAAAAACAGTTAAATCTCTGCACCTGGAAAAAAATTATAATGAAAACACATTACGTCTTAAAATACATGTCGAGTGCCAAACTATAGATAATGTTGCAATCTAGCAATCATGCTGCCAAAGGTTTCGCCAAGTCTCCCACCAGTCACATGATATATCCATGAACCAAATTTTTCATCAGCAAGTCTGGGAAAGCTCGGTCTACTCTTATTCTTAGTCTATGGTCACAACCGAGAAAAAAAAAAAAAGTGGCAACCTTCTGAACGTTAATTTAAAATGTGATCACGCAAACGATAATTTTTCTATTTAAAATCTCTGTAATCTTTAATCATAATATATATATATATATATATATATATATATATATATATATATATATATATATATATATATATATATATATATATATATATATATATATATATATATATATATATATATATATATATATATATATTAGGGTGGTCCTTATTTATGTGGGGAAAAAAAATATTCGGAATTCAACAAGTGACGCCCCCTAGTTTTGTGACACTATAATAAAAAGTAACGTGTGCAAAATTTGAACTCGATCTGTCAATAATAACACGTGCCACTAGGCCGTTGAACTTTAACACTTTTGATAACTTTCCCACAAATCTTCCGAGTTTTTACTTCAGATCCAGTGCCCGTTTCTCCTAGGTTTGCAAAATATTTTTACAGTGAGGTAGCACTAAAATTAATCTTTTTTTAATTACTTTATATCATCTAAAGATTTTACATTGAATAAGAATGAAATAATGCTGTAGAAACTTTCTTTAATCTTACGTTTTTCTCAGTGCATCTCGATAGTGTGTATTTTTTCCGATAGTCTTGGACGGTCTGTAAAATAAATTGCTTTGTGACTCATATTTCGTAAATCAGTTGTGAAATTCTTCGACTAATATATTGTGCTCTTCTTTCAGTTGTATCAATCACAATTTTCAGTATTTCAACAATCAACAATCTCTCTTCCCTTTAAATAGCTTCCTTCATTTTGCCGTGAATCAGGATCAAATAGGAAAAAATCTTCTAGTATTTGTAACTTATCAAACAGTTTTATTGACTCGTAATTGATTCTATAAAGAGGAAGATGCTTACTAAGAAAGTATTCCAAATCATTTACTGTTATTTGAAATTTGTTAAATAGTCATCAGACACGTCTTCCTTATCACAAGCATTTTTTGGACTAGTCTTTTCCTATCTAAAAAGTCAATTCCTTCATCCAATACGGACAAAGCTACTAGTTTATCCCCTATATACCATAAGTTATTTATGAATTTTCCAATCTCTGCTTCTGCTGCATGTTTTTCGTCATTTTGTACGCTGCTAGTTTTTCAGACACATTATATTATTCAAAGGAGCCTCGATTGGGTTGCTGCGAAAAACCATATCTTCATACAGCATTTAATTATAAAACAGCTTTGTAAAACATCATTGAAGGGCTTTCTTTTCATGTAAGGTCAATTATATTCTTCCCTAAATGTAAAAATTTTCAAACAAAAATTCCTTTTGCCACACATGTGGCTCAGGGATAAGATCCAGGTTGCCGAAAACATATCCCTGTAGGAGGAAATTCACCAGGAATTATTATTACAAGTTATGATAATTCTCTGTAATCTTTCTCAATTCCGCTTTTTACGAACAATGATATGTCATCAACTTCGTCTTTTAGAATTTAAGTGGTATGTGTACTTGATTGAAATGTTACTTATAACATTTCAATCAAGTACACTTCAATCAGTTGTACACTTCACTTCAATCAGTTCTCAAGTACACTTCAATCTCAAGTTCAGAATGATTCAATCATTCTGAATGATAGAGATCATTCCACAAAATTTTGAAGCACTTAAGTAATTGAATATCTGATCTAGAACTAAGAATGGCAAGAACTTCTTTAAGGACACACTCTACAGTACGATTTCAAGTGCATGATGATGGCAATCCAAATTTAATATATCGTCGTTCAGTTTTTGCTCTAAAAAATTTCATGCACAATTAATACTGTTGCCGTTTGCAAGTTGTTGTATCAGACATTACAGCTAGAACAGGTAGCAATAAAGAGCTATCATCTAAGATATCATATACAACTGAAGAAATGTCTGAGGAATTCCGAGTAGCTGTTCAGTTTTAGGACCTGAAGCTATCACGGTAATCCTATTGGCGTTCTTTTTCCAGTTACATCTGTATATAGCTTTGTGTCCCAGTGAATAACTACAAAATCTAAATTAAGTTCATGAAATTTAATTTTACCTCTCGAAGATTTTCCTTTGCTCTCTTAAGGAATGTACGATTGATCACGAGGACATTTGGATTTAAATTTATTGCATCTACATAGGCTGTAAATAAATGAACAACATCTTTATCCTTAATACGGCATTTGTCTAACAGTGATGAAAGGCGAGCAGATATCAGTAGTTGTCAAGTTTTTTTGCATTGTAGTAGACCAGCTGCAGAAAAAAAAGTTCAACAGGTTAGGATAGATACCCATTTCGGTTTCTAAATCTTGTGAATCACAAGAATATGATGATAATAAAGGGCTACGTACTGAAATAGAAGAAATTTAATTTAAAGTATAGATTTCTACATTGTTCCGATCTGGATATTTCCTTATTTATATTTTAGCTATGGAAAATACAGTATACTTTTATGTTAGGAGTAATCAAGGATTTTTCGAAATTTATATTTTAAAAATTAAAAACTGCATAAGCATTTAGGTATGTTTATAACTAAAGCACAGCGATTTAAAATATAATTGCAATTATTTATACTTACAGCATTGAAACCTTGCGACTCTATTTGCCAGACCTATTACATACACAGGGAACTTTGTAAATCAGCACCCCCAAAGCCTGGAGGAGGCAATTTGTTGTTGTCAAATATCGTTCATTAAAGGCTTATAGAATCCCTTGTGTCCATCTTGAAGGGAAGAAACGTTCCCCTGCCGCTTTGTTGGAACAAGCACAGAAGAGAGCGGTACGCTTGACCCACGGCCATTGGTGTACATTTTATTCTCTGTAACATGCTAAATTTTACAGAATGAAAGTGAGGGAATGGTCGGTCTGGAAGTAGCAGCACCTATTGAATTTCAAAATTACTTTAAATATAAAACATTAGAATATTTTTACATAAAAATGAGAAAATCCGCAATTTTTTCTTTGAAACTCAAAAAGGGAGCCCTAGGGGCACGTGTTAATATTCATGGATTGACTTAACATTTTGCAAGGATCATTTATTTGTACAACGGAACAAATTGAGGGGGCGTCGCGTTAAATATCTGCAACTTCAAAAATAAAGACCACCCTAATATATATATATATATATATATATATATATATATATATATATATATATATATATATATATATATATATATATATATATATATATATATATATATATATATATATATATATATTATATATATATATATATATATATATATATATATATATATATATATATATATATATATACATACATATATATATTCTTTGTTTCGTTTACATGGATAGGGCCAGCTTACAACGTAGTTTACGTATTATGTTCAGTGGATACATTCTCTTCAATCTAGGTTTTTCAATTAAGAATTCAAGTTTTAATTAAAAATCTAGTGTAGTCAGTGTTATGGTTTTAACTTGTTCATCGGGTTCTTTAACTTCAGGGAGCTAATGAAAGTTGCGCAAGACTGTAATATAACTGAAAGCTTCGTTTCAAGATTTCAAATCAATTAGATGATATTAAAGTGACGAATAAAGACCATCTTCCCTGCCTTTCCGAGTTGAAAATGTGCCTCTTGGGTTGGATTGCTTCACACACTTATAAAACAAACTTGTAGGATTCTAAAATTCCGTCTCTGATATATATATATATATATTTGTAAATAGCTGATTTACTAAGTATTATTCAGATCATGATGCATCTCGATTGAAAACATTGCATCACATTCCCAAGGCACTTTACTAATTAGACTTGGTAAACCAGGCTTTCTATTACAATTTCGGCTTTTCTGAGAAAGAATCATAAGAAAATTAATTTACGAAATGACCTTTATATGCTTAGGGATAATTTATTTTTAGAAAAAAAATGAAGAAAAATACTGACTAGCAGAAAAATTGTTTTCAGGGTTTTATATGATTTAGGTAGAATTGTAGGTAAATAGGAGGTAGTAAATCCGCTTTAATTTTGGAATTCTAGAAATAGGCATATTTACAGTGAAAGAGACACATATTGATTGAAGTTATTTTTGCAATCAAAGCCGTGAAATATAATATTTAAACTTTCCTCTAAAATATTAGTTGCAGATTGTAGAGACCGCAATACCTCCAATTAAGCCACGCCTCTAAATATCACACATCCATATGCATTTCTTTCCCGTAAATTGACAAATTACAGCCATCTCTTTTAACTGTTTAGCGATATTGCAAGTTTTTTGTCATTTTTACTTCCTTTTACATTGTAAAGGAAATATCGTATTCGCGAAAAAATTTCCCTCAAAATTCGACATTAATTTCCATTTTGCTCTCTACCGATTGAATATTGAGTTTTTTTTTCAACCCGACCACACGTGGATACTTGCCTAAGAACGTATAGACACCAGAAATATCCATTTTGACGATCCTCGAGTTAATTACAACCAGTTTTTTCGTGACGTCTGTATGTACTTATGTATGTGCCTATATACATATGTACGTATGTGCGTATGTGCATATGCGCGTATGAACCTCGCGAAACTCAAAAACGGTACGTCCTAGAAAGTTGAAATTTGGCACGTAGACTTCTAGTGGAGTCTAGTTGTGCACCTTAGTAGTATGTTCCTAAAGTGGTATTTTACATCTTTTTTTGGGGGGAAATAATTGTTAATTTCAATGCAAACTCAAGCGGTGTTATTATTTGGCAAACACTTGGCGATATATCGCCAAGTTTTTGGTCGCCAAGTTTTGTCACCAACTGATCGACAAATGTAACTTTTTTTTCTTATTTTTTTTCAATCTAGTTTCAATTTGGCCATAGTTAGAGAGTTAACCATTGAATCACATTAAAATTGCCAATATTGGGAAAATTTATCTGAATAAAATGCTTTGTTTTGCTTCGGTTCGCCACAAACTTTGGGTGAAAATATTGAAAGTGCTCCGAGACACTTGTATTATTAAATTGGAGTAAAAGGAAGTCATGTGATGAACACATCAGTTGTTATTTATTTTCTTAATTTTTTTTGTGATCCAGTTATAAATATTAGTAATTGTCACGATGTGTGTGTACAGTCGGAGTGACAAGCTGAGTTTTTTATCGTAAACAATCGAAAAATAACTCAATAATAATGTAACACCACAAACAAGACATGATTTTATTATTAGGAGCAGAATAAATGCATTGTAGTAATTTCTTTTAAACTTCACTTACAGTTTATAATTAAATAATATAAAGGCAATTTTCTCCGAATTGGCAATGTAGGTTCTTTTTGATGACGTTAGGAAAATGCATTTAGAGGCCTTCATCCATACGTTTGACAAAATTTAATTCATAAAGACGAGACTGCAGATATCTCAGGTAGCGTTTGAGCAAAAATGGGTTCAGAAACTTTCCTCTGCTAATTTCTCGAAACTGAAGTCTCAAAAAGCGCAATTTTAAACGACCTTTGATGATGTTAGAGAGAGTGTGTTTAGAAACATTTCCCCGGAATTATTACCAAATTGAAGTTCCAAAACGCAATTTTAAAATTTTTCTTTCAACGGAAAAGAAAGGAAAGAGGTTTAAGGACCTACTTGTCAAAATCTCTATATTGTAGTTGTTTTAAACAAAAATGCTGCCCCCGTCCAGGTGCAATCAGGTACGTAGTAAAAGTTAAGTTACAAATCAATCGCCCCCTCCTTGAAGCATTTCTGGATCCGTCCTTACACTGTATGAGCCATGCCAGTTTGCCAGAATGTGCAATTTAGACCAAATGCACAGAAGCACTTGCCTGGTATCTGACAATGTTGTTCCTAACCTCGTAGTAAGCCCAGAAGTTAGCACAATACGTGGAAGAATCAAAAAGTGTCACAACGCCACCAAAGCAGTCACGTAGGAATCCTCTCCTTTGATAATTGTGGAGTAAGCTAAAATTGACAGTCTGAAGGCATTTAATTATACTATAAAAGAAAATTGAGGAATGGGACGATAACGAATAACGTATTTAGGGATAAGATTTTTATGAAAAATCTTCTTTATGTACCTATAACAGTATCGAAATCTTTATGTTTGCCATACTTCTGTATATGTTTCGAAAAAAGTTGAAAAATATATTCATTCTAGAAGTATTGATTCTAACGCGTATACATGAGTTCAATTTTTAAAAATTATTAGCTGATATCGATTATTTAACAGACATAAAAAGAATAGTGACACACCTGGTTTATTTTCCTGCATACAAAACAGATTTTTAATGATTGAAGAGAAAATATTTTACAAAAGAAATATTTTAATTACAACGTTCTTATACGTTGAAGCTCGCTTCGCTTTTTTTTAAAGATGCACATTTCTCAGACACGTATACTTATTAGGATATGTTATTATTATTATTATTATTATTATTGAATTATGACTTGCGCAATTAGGATGCACTGTATTTGCTCCCTAGAAATTCATTACTAATATTTTTTTGAAAAATATTAATGTTTAGCTACTGGAAAAGGAGCTGCAACGTTTTTAAAAAAAGGTAAAAATGATCAATTTCCAAAAAGTTTCACGAAAATAAAATGTTAAAAATCCTTGCTCTGCTCTGATACCATTTAAATTCTTCTTTTTAACACTCTTTACACATGTGTCATGAAAAAAGTTGAAAAATATATTCATTCTAGAAGTATTAAATCTAACGCGTATACATGAGTTCCATTTTTTAAAAAATTTTTAGCTGATATCGATTATTTAACAGACATAAAAAGAATAGTGTCACACCTGGTTTATTTTCCTGCATACAAAACAGATTTTTAATGATTGAAGAGAAAATATTTTACAAAAGAAATATTTTAATTACAACGTTCTTATAGGTTGAAAATGTCGCTTTTTTTTAAAGATGCACATTTCTCAGACACGTATACTTATTAGCGTATGTTAGTATTATTTTTTTTTTTTGAATTCCTACTTGCGCAATTAGGATGCGCAGGTATTTGCTCCATAGAAATTCATATCTAATTTTTTTTTGAAAAATAGTAAGGTTTAGCTACCAGGAAACAAGCTGCAAAGTTCAAAAAAAGGGTAAAAAATTTCCAAAAATTTTCACGAAAATAAAATGTTAAAAATCCTTGTTCTGATACCATTTAAATTCTTCTTTTTAACACTCTTTACACATGTCTTTATAATTAACTACATTCCCTTAAAGTTTTTAGTTCGTGAATAAGCCGTACATTTTCGTGAAATTAACCAAAACTCGATTTTTTCAGCTTTTCTTATACATTGCAGTATTCCGTCTGAAAAAGTCCCGCAATATTTATTTTCCAATAAACGTGCACTATGCAGGTAGAGTATGTACTGCACGAATGTTTTTTTTTTTTTTTTGAGCATTGATTTTTACGTTTGGAATCTAATGTACTTACACGTGAGATATTCCTTTTTGATATTATTTCTGACAGTTAAAAATGCTCGATGATGCTCGTGTTAAGTATATGATTGTACCATTTTATTTAATGGCTACAGACATTTATCATCAATTAACGCATTTATTTAATAAGTAAAAAGTACGGTATATGTGAAAAAAACATACTTAATCTACTGCAAGAAGTGAAATACCAAATAATTACGACAATTTGAATACATGGAAAAGTTTACGTACCGTATGTCAACCTTTCACTCAGGTGCCCAAACACAATACTGCAATCAGCCACTGATATAGTTATTTTTCCTTCAAATTTGGTACACTTTTAGGAATTCTTTATTTGTTTTCGAAGAAGGCATTGCCTCTCGATTACGCAACTGCGTTCGTAGGAATCCATCTCTCTTGGCCCAACTACATACTGATTCTGCAGCCTTGGTCAATAATTTCACTGCTCTTTCGCAAATTTGAGTATGTATTGAATATGGAGGAAGTTCTAGTGGGAGAACATTCAATGCTTTAAGCTGTTCCAAAGATAAATTTGCTGTGAAAATCGTTTCAGTGAGGATCTCTGTGTCCCAGTCGATCAGTTCAGTAAGATTGCAAGTATCAAGATTTATCAACTGCAGAACAAAAACACCGTACTAATGTTCATCCTTGCTCATTTCATACCCTAATTGACATTAATTTGTCAACTTCAAAAGCTCTTTCGTTTGTGAGAAGAGAAGAGCAGCCTCACTTTTATACCGCAATTGCAAAGACAGTGGGCCTGGGCATTACAAGTTTGCTTGCATGGAGCATCATCCTCACCGCATGATACAATTTTACATGTGAACTAAGCTATATTGAAAAGTTTATCAAGTTTAAGCTCATACTGTTCTTTAATAGTTTTCCTTGCTCTGTTTCGAGCTATCTGATAGAATACTGACCACTCCGGCAAAATCTTCGTCCTGTAACTTTTGTTCTATGAACAATAGGTTCCTTTAAAACGCAATTAGAACATCACCAATGACCATCGTTCTGCAATCTCAACAGCAACACGGTAAAATATATTTATCTTTAAAACATTGATTGGGTCTTGATCGCTCATGAGCATTTCGTCTTGCAGTTGCTTGAGGCATCCCAGCAAACAGTCAAGTAAATTTGGAAACTCGGTAGGAAATTTTTGAGGCCTCCTAGATACTCACTCAACTTAGTGCTTAAAGCATGTTTTTTTTTTTTTTTTTTTTTTTTGCAGCAGAAGATGCCATTGTGACTATAAATAATTATAAAAATGATATCTGAAGTTTTCTAGGTGAATTGAGTACCTGAAGTGAAGCGGTGCAAAGGAGTGATCAGCTTAGCAGGAAATTTATCAGGGTAAAACTTAATGAAATATATTGAAATACTTTGTGCCGATACCTCACAAAAGTTCACAGGATATTTGGGGATCATGATATAACACGATGACAGTAGATTTCGGTAGAGTCAAAAGTTCAGTACAACTTCTGCGAAGTTTAAAATCGCTAGTGTCTTTTGCTCTCCAGATTTTGGGTGGAAATCAATCCCTGCCTTTTACAAAACACAAAAGAAATGCCATACTGTCTTTTATCGGAAAATTCAGCTGGCATTAAAAGCTTGGGAGGGATGAGAGAAAATATTACCAAGTCAAACCCGCAGGTCAAAGGTTATCTTGGGGGAATAAAATGGTGTCGGAACCCAAGATGCAGGTGGCTTTAAAACACCCCTGCAGATCGGTGAGCTGCGTGACGAAGACTGGTGTCATTTGACCGGTTATCGGTTTCCACAGAAAGATCACATAGTGTACATTTATTGAGAAATAAATATTTCGGGAATTTTTCTGCCGAGATACTGCTACGTACAAGAAAAGCTGAAAAAAATCGAATTTTGATTAATTTCACGAAAATGCACTGCTTATTTGCGAACTAAAAAATTTAAAGGAATGCAGTTAATCATAAAAACATGTGTAAAGAGTGTTAAAAGGAAGCATTTAAAGGGTATCAGAACAAGAATTTTAAAGAGTTTATTTTCGTTTTTTTTTTGGGAAATTGACCATTTTTTATCTTTTTTTCAAACGTTGTAGCTTGTTTTCCGGTAGATAAATCTTAATATTTTTCAAAAATAATATTAGAAATGAATTTCTAGGGGGCAAATACAGTGCATCCTAATTGCGCAAATCAGAATTCAAAAAAAAAAAAAAAAAAAAAAATAATAATAATAATAATGACATACCCTAATACTAATGTTATATGTATGTGTGCTCATGTGTTGTGTGATTACTCTATTTGTTACTAATATTTTGAACAACATAAAACTTACATCATTAGTAAAGAAAATGGTATAGCTATTCATCAGAAATAAAAGCATGAAGTTGAAGCGTTTTTTTTTCTTTGTGCAAGCATGAAAATGAAAAAAAAAAAAGGATAATTTCTTTTAAACTATGGGAAAATAAGGCAGAGAAAAATATTTTCAAAAGTTTTCCATAATCAACGAAGTAAGTGTTTATTTTTAAAACTTAAAATTTCTATCTTATTTTCCAAGTAATTAGTTTCACTTCATTTACTGAGCTTGTAAAGTATGGGTTGAAAAAGTTTCTCAAAAAAGTAGCTGAGTGTTTATCAGAGATGTGGCTAATTGCTCTAGAGGGAGTTCGTTTTCTTTCTTGCATATAATGTGAAACTGGGCAGAGGCTTTTTGCGTTACTAAGCGAGCATGCATTCTTTCATTACTAGATAATTTTTATTCAAATTTACGGATATAATACCAGCGGGAATTAAAATATCAAAAAACAAAAAAAATAAATAAATAAATGCATAAATAATATTAAATATTTTATTATAATAATCTATCTGATATTCCCTTGTAAGTTGCCTTTGTTAGTTTATGTAAAATTTCGGTGTTTTAAGTCTACATATAAACTCCCGTAGTCCACAGTGCGTAGCTGTGACGTTCGTCGCAGATTCTTGAGAAAGTCAGGAGACTATTTTTCAGTTAAGGGAGAAAAAATAACTAAAATTTTTAAAGAAATTAGAATCGTAAATTTCAGCTAATGAATATTTGTACGGTATTCATTCTCTGGAATATAATCCACCGTTAGCAGTTCTTGTATTAGCATCTTATTTAAAGCATTTTTCGGTGCAAAATTTAGGTTATACTTCTAATGTCAATTTATCTTTCAGATTATTTGTTTGATTCTTCATCAGCGTCGTGGACTGGTTAAAACTATCTTCTACCGAGATGTACACTACAAGCATTTACGAATAAATTTAGTAAATTCAATAAATAAGCAACTAATGAATAATCCCGATCCTAAGAAATGAAAAAGCAGGTTCCATTCATCAAAGTTGATATGCAATCAAAGTTAAAACATGCTTACCTTTTTGATAGTACTCGTGGCAACATGGAAGGAATAATATCAATGACGCTTAGCTGAACCTCATTACTTTTTCCAAATTTATACAGAAAGTTTTTTCTTTACAAGTTTTGCCATAATCGGTAGCTAGATAGTTTGAATAGATATATACTCCATGAATTACTTGCATGGGTAAGGTATGAGCAGTTCCGAAAATCCGATCCGAAAAGTCTTCCTTAAATCATTGAAGATTTCCATCGCACTTAAAAATTAAAAGATTAACATATGTATAATGCGAACTGTTTCTCTTTAACAGGCGATACCTGCTTAAGTTAAAACATGGGTCATCTACCACTTCTCCCCTGCTGTGGAATTGTTTTTAAACTTTGCACTAAAAGGTAGAGAGTAGTTGGCGAAATGGTTAAATGGAAAGTACAGTGTGGTGTGTGTTAATAAAGTCTTGCATAAAGATAATTTATTCAAAATATCTAGGTATTAAAGATTTATACATATTTTGCTAAAATATTGATCTTTATCCTGTTAAGGTTTATTCCTATTGGTATAAAGCTAAAAACACGTAGTTGGCGCTGAATATCAGAAACTGAAATTGGCTTCTAAGAAAGAGAACACTCCCAGGAACGTTGCGAGGCCGGATTTAAAGTTCGACCTACCCAGTCCCTTCGGTTTGAAGTCATATTGTTTACTTCTAAAGTGACGGTTCATATCCATATATTTTATATTCAAACCCCAGAAATGAACTCGGGCAATATTAGTATCTGGAAGAAGCTTCAAAATTGCCTAAATCAGCGTTTCTCTACCTTTTTTGACCTGCGGACAGGCAAGAACTTTTGACTAAAGTTCGTGGACCGGTGATGTTTGTTTTTCACCTCTGCTTTTTGTTTTTCACCTCTGCTTTTTGTTTTTTCTATTTTTCCTCTTTTTTTCTCTTTTGCAAAAAAAAAAAAAAAAAAAAAAAACTTGCATATTAAAGGACCTTTATTAACTACTTTTTTTTTCTACTGACCGGTGTTGTCCCCCCCCCCTTTATTTTTGCAAAAACATAACTATATCTCATCTCGGGGTATACTCTTGTGAAAAGATTCAGCAAACGGGCTGAGGTTTTTTTTTTCCTTTTTTACAAAATAAATAAAATAACAAAATAAATTAATGAATACATAACATAATCTTTTCTTTGTGTTAAAGACGTCAAATGAAATAGTTGAACGATAATATTATGATAATTAATTATTTTAACTGCTCACTGAATTTAAAAAAAACACAATCATCAAAACTTGCGTCGCCGCTAGAATCAAAATGTTTTCTCATCATGAATGAATTTATGAATTAGTAGTTGTAGTTGTTGCTAATCCTCACTGATCTGAAACCAGATCAGATCCATGAGTCCATTTGCCCTCATAATCTCAAACACCAGACCAGATCTGTTCAGTATTTCGTCATGCGACAAGGCGAAAACGCAACAGAATAAGTGCTCCGCAGTGGCCTCGCTTTCATTTCACTTAGTACATCTCGAGAGAGTCTTAATACCATAGTAGAATCTTAGTAATCTAAGGTGATCAGTATCTAGCCAAGACAAAGCTTTCTGGCCTGCTGGTCCCTTTCAAAGCCCACAGCTCTAACAGAACTGGAGGTACAATACCATAGATGGGATGGTGATTGATTCCAGGAGGTGTTAATAAGTGCCCTACTTCTGTAGAAATTTTCACGGAATGACAAGTTTCAGCAGCACATTTCGGCCGGTAGGATCTCTTCTTAACCTGTCCATCCGCAACATCATTATATGTTAAATTAACATGGGATATTTAAAAATCCTAATAATGTAAAAACTATTTACAGAAATTATTAAAAGTAACGTGCATTCAATTAATCACAAGCGTACCTCAGAATCACAACATTTCTCTAAAAGGACAAAAATATTCAAATAAATCAATAAGGGTAGGGGAATATGGGGCAACGTGAAATAGCGGGGCAAAGTGAAATAGTGAAATATTTAGTCTGCTTTTAGCGCCACCTATCTAGTAATATTTTAACTATTTAGTAGCACATGTAGCCAATTCCTGTCAAGAAAAAATCAAAAATCAACCCTGAAACTCATTGAATATGATAATACAAGCAATTTTCAAAAAATGATACTTATATTGTAATATTTTGTTGAAAGTTAAGAATCATTTTTGGTATTATTAAATGTAAAAGTTCTTGAAAGTATCATTTCAAATATTAATTGAGACCTTTTAATATTCGGAGTAACATTTATTTCGTTAATATTAAACCTATCCGTGTTTTAAATATTTTGTACTATTAGACAAGTACATGCGGGGCAAAGTGAAATAGTTCATTTTGTTTAGTTATTCAATCATTTATTAAATCTCGTACGTACTTTTTATTAGTACTTACTTTTCATTCATTCATTTATTTTATACTCATTCCTTTTTATATTCATACTTTTTATTTATTGAATCATGTTGTCAAAAATATTTTTTATAATCGAATAAAAAAAACATTTCATTGCAAAAATATTTCATTTTTCACTTTGCCCCATAAAAAAAAATTGAAAAATTTTCACTTTTTTTTAAAGTGAAAATTCACTGGCAAAAATAAAAAATACTATTTCAGTGCAAGTTTCATTTTAAAATACAATGTTTGTTCTTTATCTACTGTAATTTTCAAAACAAATTTCCCGTTTGTTCATTTTCAAAAAGCTTAGTCATCTTAACCATTTCACTTTGCCCCACATTCTCTTACTATTCCATTTTTTTTATACATTTTTCATTCAAACGCAAGCTAATTGTTTTAAAATAATTGTATTCCTTGCATCTGAATCCAAAAGCCAAGCAGCCTAGAAAACTCCCGGTCACGCAAAACATCGTATCTCGGGGGGAAAAAAAAACAATTTTTTGTGTCGTCTAAATTACATATGTTATAGTTTTGTTGCCATGTTACCAACCGGGGGACTATTCATGTCATGTTTTGTCCAGTAAATAAATAAGTACCTTTGTGCAGAGAAGTAAATAGGAATCAACAACATTTTAAAGCAACAAAATTAGCGGATTACTGCATACACTTGTTTCAGGGTTACAAGGAGCACTGCTTTTGGATGTAAAGACATCTGGTAAAAGAGCACGATTACCGGATGTCTTTTCATCCAAAAGTTCACTGTTTTGCATTGAAAAGGGTCCCTGTCATCTGGAAATACTTGTATGTAGTAATCTGCGAATTTTGTTTTAAAGCAACCGGATATCTTTACATCCAAAAGTTCACTGTTTTGCATTGAAAAGGGTCCCGGTGATCTCAAAATACTTGTATGCAGTAATCTGATAGTTTTGTGCATTACTGTGTTAATTACTATTTACATTTTCTGTCTGTCCGATCTGGAAAAAAAAAAAAAAAATTGGTATCATTGTTTCCATACAAGAGCAAATGCACTGTCTGAAATAAAACCTGTTAAACTGCAATACATGCGAAAAGCAGTTACATGTGCTTACACATAATGTAAACAAAGATCAATTCAAGAACATGTGTGCCGTAATCTAAAGAGAAGTCGATAAAAATATCCCTATCACATGAACAGTTTATTATGTAGACTAGAAAATCCCCCGTTAAGACACGACAGGTGAAAATTACTTCTACATTTTAACGTAGCAACTGCCTGTTTCGGGATATTTTCATAGTTTAAATTTTAATCCTAACTCTAGTGGATTAAGCGTAAACTTAAAACCCTTCAAGCGGCCGTGACGTAAAATTCCTTCACCCAGCGATGTATTGAAGAGCGGCCGTGTCGAAAAATTTCGCCATGAATATTCTTCCATAGAATTTTACGCCGCATCCGTTCTCGAAGCAGAATATTCAAGGCCAAATTTTTCGACACGGCCGCTCTTCAATACATCGCTGGGTGAAGGAATTTTACGTCATTGCCGCTTAAGTCCAGTTCAGTCTTGTAAAAGTAAAGCATTTTCCTGCATGTCAAACATTACTCAAAAATATTATCAACTTATTATGCCGTGGCGTGAGTTTCATTGTTGGTGACGTCAGGAGCGTTACTTGATCAGTGTTTTTTTTTTTTTTTTTTATGTATGAGGATAACAAACTTTGAACTTCTTAAAATTCTAAAAAAAAAAAAAATTCAAATTTTATGATTTTTTTATTCGGTGCTATTCAGTTTTTCAGTGTCTTTTTAAAACTTTAACATTTTGTGTCATACACACACTAAGTAATGTCAAAAATTAAATATAATCAAAAAAATTCGTTAATAAGCAAAACTATACACTTTCATAAGTAGTTTTTAGTAAGTATAGAAAAAGAGCAATTTGAATGCACGCAACGCCGAACCATATTATCTCAATTTTGCAATACTGTTTTTTTTTTTTTAAATCTATGATTTAAATATTACAAAAGCACAATTTCTGAATAAAAAATTTGAACGATTTACAATTAAACCAGTTAATAAACAACAGTTCAATTCATCTCTATTATCAATACACGGGGAAAGCACAATCCCCAAACTATTGTTTAAATATACAATAAGCCTTTTGAGAGCAAAATCTAATTGCTTTGGAGGAAATGTTTTTGGAATACCTAATTGAAAGATAAAGAGCATTGGTAAAATTTAATCATAAGATTTTGATCTCTCATTAAATAAATGTGGTTTAATAGTATATGACGATATAAGAAAAAACTAATCCAAGCATAGTATCTGCTAAAATGTAAAAAATGTTTAGGCAACAACCATTGTATATTCGAACAAAATGCATTATGAATGAAATAATGATTCATTGTCCAAAAACAGATGCTTGATTAAGTGAAGAGTTTGAATAATATTATTTTCTTAAATAGATAAAATACATATTTAAAATAAAATAAAAATAGCCGTTATTATATTTCTCATTAGAAAACTTCAAATGCATATTTTAATTAAAAGTGCCCTTCAATAATTTAAAGATTTCTTTCTAAGGTTCTTTTTGAAACATTTCAGTGTATTTAATAAATGAAATTTTTGCTTGAAAATAAGAATGAACTTTTAAAAAATCCCCTGAAAAAAGGCTGGAGTTTAAAATAACCACTTTATATATAATTTGATTGTGAACTTAAAATTGAACCTTGCCATTGAAAAAAAACAAAGAAAAAACAAAACAAAACAAACACTTTAAAAGTTGCTTAATGACATTGAAGTTTCAAAACATCATTTATTTTAAAATTAGTAATTATGATCACCTATTTTAAAATTTAAAAACATGATTTTTTAATAGAAATCGGGTTTACAAATTCGTTAAAAACATTGTATAGAATAAAATGCAGAGTTAAAAACAAGTCGTCATATCTGATATTATGAAATGGATGTTCAAAAATAGCTTCAACTTACATTCTTTTAAAGTAATAAGTAAATTTGTCTATTGACGCTGAAAGTTCATTTTAGGACTTGTAAGATTGTCTGAAAATGCAAGTTTAATGTTTGTAATTTATTGCTATCACAGTGTAAATCGAAACATAATGTGTGCCATTCAGGCTATTACAATGCCTATATTGTCAACTTTTCAGATTAATGCAAATTAAAAAAAATGTTATAAATAAAAATTAACAAGTGGCAATTGTATATAAGAAGTCAAACAAATTATGTTCTGACAAAAGAGACCCTTGAGAGTCTCTTCACTGGTCATTTTTCATTACATTAAAAATCAATAAACTATTTTTAATGATGTCAGAGGAAGAGAGATTATTAAATATAAGTTCGAAACATTTGCTATCAATGTTTGTAAGTAAGCTCGCCTTGAAAAGAGTAGTTAATTAAGTTAAATCGCACCTCCCATACGAAAATTTCTGGATCCACCATTAGCCTCATGCCAATGATATGCTTTATTTTCCCATTAAAATCGCTGCACTTCTGTTGCCTATATGTTTGGTAAGTTTATCGATGAATATTATATGAATATAAATTTTGTTTTTTATTTTGTTGAAGCACTCTCAATATTTCTTAGAAATATACGGAGAATCAAAGCATCGTTCAAATAAAGGTCAAAAAGATAAACAAGCAAAAATTTTCCGGCGAACTTATGTTCAATAGCGAATAAAGAATATGAAGTTGCTTTTTACGCGATATTTCGTAATGGATAATTAGTGTGTTAGAAACCGGAATCTAGAAAATATTAGATTTTTTTTTTAATTATGTAGGGTCAGAAAAAATCTTAAAATCCAAATAAATAATAAATAATTTATCAAAATATTACATGATACTTGGCTACGATATTTTTCCCTGGGCAGCTTTAATTTTGCTTTATTACCCTTTGTGTTACAAACACTTTTTTTTTCACAAAAACAATTTTGAGCTTTTAAAATATACTATTACCAAGAAAATAGTAAGAACCTGTACAGTGTACAAATAGCCTGTTAAGGTTAAGTCCCGCAAATTTAAATTGAATAAAAGTCGGCTTAATCTGTTCCAAGATTCTGAAATACCACGTAGTGTTTAATGGGCATTAGCTCAGGAAAGTTTCTTCCATGGGCTATTTAACGAAAACGTGCAGAGTGACAAAACATAGATGTAACAGGCATCCATTAAACAGACCAGACCAGAAGTGTAGCGATGTAGTGCCTCATAATGGTCAAGATGAGAGATTTTTCAAATTGATGTTTAGAAGTTATCAGTAAAATTTCTCACAAAAATTGGAAGGCAATTTTATGATTGAGTTCTACATTATTTTGTGTGTATTATCATCTTTGAGTTGAATCTAAAATATACGCTTCATTGAATCCCCCCCCCATATTTCCACTTTGTTTTTGCCTTAATATAAACTTACGTGAAAACGTGAAAATAAACTTTTGTTGTAGCTGCTGGCAATATAAGGTTCAATTGCTGGGATATGTCAATTAAATTTACTATTAGATAAGTCACAATCATATCAAGCGCTCTTGGGGTTTGCGAGAAAATATCAACAACTTTTCAAAAAAAAAAAACATACACGAATTTTAAAGTATTTGTTTGACTATTGGCTCTATTAAAAAAAATACTTTCATCATTAAAAAAATATTGAAAACTTTAGTAAAATAATTTATTTTCAAAAACAAAAACAAAATTATCAACAAGTATAAATTAATGGATGAAAATATTTGATCAATATTTGAAGCAATTTTCTGCTTAGCAATATTTTTATTGCTAAGCAGAATATCCCCTTGAAATGTGTTTACCTTTGAGGCACGGTTTTTGCTGTCAATCTAAGCCGTCAGTGGGATAAAGTACAGGTGATCGCCAATGAATCGACCGCATGTTAAGTGGTTAAACTGCACATTCAAAGTAGCGGTAAGTTTTATTTATTTCTTTTATTTGTGTAATTTTTTAATTGTTAATATTTTTGTCACTTACCGACTAAGTTGAAGTAAACAAAAACACCATTTTTGTATTTTAAAAAGTTTGTGTAAAACAGTATTATTCGGACGCAAAATCAGTGTTGCTTCCTGGAATTTTAAAGGAAGTCTAAACAATTTTATTTAAAAATGCCACCATATAGCGTTTGATGTCGTTTTATAAAGAACTTACCATTATATTATTTCACAAGTTATTATGCGAACAACAATCCGGTTAACAATCTTGCATACTTTCAAATAATTTCCAAAATAATGATTCTCGCGTGAATCATTAATAAAATGAATGGCATCATCAAACGATACACACATTTCTGCATTCCCCAATGTTACCTTACCCAAGAGAGCAATTACTCAGAAAAATTCTATTCTTTATTCACTTCTAGTTAATAAGCGTAATTTGTCATAACATAAAAATTTTTGCTTCGTTAATTATTAGCTTTGTTTCTAATAGATGCACTAATATTTACAATAAGTTACAATCTAGGGAGCATAATAAGTCCAAAAATTAATTGCCTTTCTCTTAAGCTTTAATTATTCTTCATTAATCACTAAAAGTTCCTTTAAAAGAAAACGCTTAGTATTCCTAATGTTAACAGTGTTTTAAATGTTTTGTTTACTCTAAGCTAAGATAATGCAGAAGTTATGTGTCTTTAATGCCTTTAATCCCGTTTATTTAATAGATTTTCGTCAGTTATAGTACAAAAAATGACTGGTTTACAGAGTTATAGTTTTTAAGTACACAGGCGCACACAGACACACGCATGCACACACACACACACACACACACACACATAGTATATATATATATATATATATATATATATATATATATACGTGTGTGTGTGTGTGCGTGCGTGTCTGTGTGTCTGTGTGTGCATGTTGAACTGTTTAAAAATTGGGAAAACGAACTGTTTTAAAGCATTTACGCAAATAGGTAGAAAGCTACAGTGGCTGAAGGCAAATTAAATAACTTTTATTTAGAAATGATCAATAATGACGTCAAAGACCAAAAAAAAAATA
This sequence comes from Uloborus diversus, assembly GCF_026930045.1. NCBI lineage: Eukaryota > Metazoa > Arthropoda > Arachnida > Araneae > Uloboridae > Uloborus > Uloborus diversus. The sequence goes on along the minus strand of NC_072731.1, from coordinate 92,025,081 downwards.
TTTAAATGCAGAAATAGTTTTTTCGTAAAAAAAAATCTGTTTTTCCAATTTATCAGTGGTGAAAGTCGACTTGTCGGATTTTGTTCAGAGAATATGTGATTGCAAACAGTCACAACAACGTTTCGTACCGGACGGAATCTACGGCTTGAGATTCCATCCGGTATCTCAATATCGGACTGAATAAATTGACTGTAATTTGGGGCAAACTTAAAGAAGGTTGGCAGATGCTGCTGGAGCGGCAAGAATTTCCATTGAAGAACTGGAGTAGGGCGAAAAATGGATATTTTCAATAAGCAACTTCTAATATCCAAATACAAATGTGTATTTTAATCCTAAGTGTGAAAAAATAATTAAAAACTTATGTATGTCTTTAAATTGCGCGTGAGCTTCAAAGTTTGGGAAACAGGTAAAAAATTTGAATTTCATTATTTTGCATTAAAAAACAAAAATTTGAATTTTTTTGAAAATTATGTTTAAATGTTTCCTTTTATGTTATTTTAGTAAATCATCAAAGTTTTTACATTCTTTTAGAGTTTTTAATTCGGTCATTAATCGTAAAACTTAGTGAAATAGCCAAAAATGTGACGTTTTAAGCCTTTTTTTTGCACATAACAATATTTCTCCTTTTACAGTCCAATGTAGAATTTTCCACTCTTTTCTGGCAGTGCAATTATATTTATTACTAGTGTTACCCGCACGGCTTTGCCTTTAGTTAAAAATTAAAAGGTCATTCGGTTCGCCTGCATATTTTTAAATAATGAACGACGAATTTCTCGCCAATTTGCTACGTACATTTGCTCGACAATGTTACAGTTACACGTTATGATAATTTCGTAATTTAACTCTTCCATGTTGTGATAATTTTCTCGGTTAAGTTTTTTTTTTTTCAAAAATTGGAATAGAAAAAGAACAAAATCGAATTTTTTAAAAATCGCTTTGAGGTGCACACCCATGCTACAAACTGACTTTGTGCCAAATTTCACGAAAATCGGCCGAACGGTCTAGGCGCTTTGCGCATCACAGAGATCCAAACAGACAGGGATAAAGACACTTTCAGCGTTATTATTAGTAAAGATATAAACAACCCAGAATCCACCATACACACACACACACAAGAATATGGCTGCATTTTGCGTTCCATTAGAACTTTACCATCCAGCAATCGAGAAAAAATATGTAAATAATTTATATATTTGTATTTTTTCTTACTATTTGTTTTAAACCAAATTACTTGAGTAGGACTTGAAAAGGGCACCTCAAATGGTCGTTGTCAAACTGAAATTGCATGTTTGTCGTACCATGACAAACAAGATTTACATAGGAACTTGTGGCCGAAAATGTGAACAGCGACCGCTAGAGTTCATATACTGATGAGAAAATTACCCGCGTTCAATTTTTGAACGATTAGTTAAAAATAAAGATGGCGGACGTTAGGTTAGCAGACGACGCAGAGCATTGCTTTTTCGGAGGATATGTTTTTTGAAGTTAGTGATGAAAAAAATGACTAGAGGATTCTTCTTTTAAATAAATTTAAAAAAAAAAAAAAAAAACGAATTTCAAGATTCCTTTCAACTAAATTCCAACTTAATCAAGTTATTTTTTTTTAAGATTACATCATTGTTTCTTAGCGCAGGACAACAAATAGAGTTGAGCCCGCTTAATGGAATAGGTAATTTGCCAGGAAAAATTATTTTTATAAACGGAATATTCAATTATCCGGGATAAAAATAACACACATCAGCGGTGTAGTACATTGGAATTTTATTAAATTAAGCGGGATATTCTTTTATCGATATTCCATTAAGCGGGCTCGACTGTAGTACATTTTTTTACACAGAAAAAAAAATATGTTCGCACATTCTGTTTTCTGCCCACTGTTTTCAATATGAAAAAAATATAGAAAATAGTCTCTTGTTTACTCTTAAATTGGTGTACCTCCCAGTATATGCGGAAAATAAGTCAGGCCGATTCTTTTTGGATAGAAAAAGTTCACTATAAATTTACTAACTTTTATAAAATCAGATATGACCTTATTAAACAAGGTATTTTAAATTATTTCTTGATGATTTACAAGAAGATGCAAAATGTATTTTTAAATTAAAATATTCGACACATTTTTCCCCCGTTGAGAAATAGTTGGCAAAGGTTCATTAAAGTTATTTGACTAAAAGTCAAGTACAATGCATTTGTAAAGGCTATTAAAGATCATAATGCATTATTATTATTATTATTATGTTTATTGTCAGTTGTCTAGAACAAATAAATAATTAAAATGTGAAATATTTATTCGAATTTTCTTTTATTAAAATTTTCTCAATCCTGCAAAACCTGATGTTTTCTCGCAACAAGAGATTTCATATGATCAACAATAAACTCATTATGAACCGCACATATATCGCGTTTAAAACATAAACATTGCATGAACTGAGCGCCGCAATGTTTTCTAACTGAGCAAACCACCCTTAACTTCGTTAAGAATTTCGCTTCACGGGTTACACTTTCTGAACGAGCAGCAAACGCGTTCGACTTGATGAATGCACCCGTTGTGGGAAAACGATGAATCAATAGCAGATAGGATTCAGATGAAGTCCATGATATACGTGATTCCTGTGACATCGGACCCGGATCTTGTCGCCAAGATTGTGCAAGCGACAACACACGTATCTCTGAAGGAATTTTGAACATTGTCTGTAAATTAACCATATTCTTCAATGAAAAAAGTATTGGAACCTCTTTCGGCATCATTTAACACCCCATCCTCTACGCTTACAAACATTGCCCTTGAGCGGTCGCTGTTTACATTTTCGGACGGAAATTTCTGTGAAGGACTAATATTTTTGTTTATTTTAGTCGAATTTGCATATATTTTGCCTTTTAACTGAAAAGTTTTGCCACCGAGTGCGTGACAACAGCAACAAATTTATTTTATAAAGCAAGTCTTATTTACAAGTTTTGTCTCCCACTTGCATACCTGCCGGTAGCGGCATGCACGGCGTCTATATTTTAAGTTGCAAATGAAAATAATTTTATCTTATATTTAAGTGCTTTTCCATATGTTCTCATGTTCGCGGCCGAATGGACCCGTGACATTCCTAACTAAACATTGTTTGTTAAGGTATGGCAGAGAAGCACGTTCTGTATGGCAACGACCTTTTGCACACCCACAATACAAAGTGCTAAATAAGGTACACCTAAAGTTCATGGTCTTATCCCTCGCTCAATTATGATTCCTTTGGCTCCAAGTTTTGCACATTCGTCACATGTCTCATGAAATATAAGAAAAAAATATGCAATTTTGACTTATTCAAAAAAAAAAAAAAAAAAACACTGAAGAGTACCATCAAACAAAATCAAAATTGAAGACTACAGTTCATATGCATATATGTGCAGCATGTGCAGCAGAAGATTATGTCCTCCACCTGATTATTTGTTTCTTTAATAAGGACAAATGAGTGATAATAAAACCAAGTGTGGACTTATTGGACTATACTCTACACTTATCAAATCATAAAAAATATGATGGTACGTTGCGACATTTGTTTGTTTGAAAAAGTCAGCTCTATAAATTAGGCTTTTTAAACCAATTAACAACCTTTTCCGTATTAAACCCCAGTGAATCATTAATCACCAAATCATATATTGTAAAATAAGATCAGGTATTTTTTGTAAAAACTGTTGATGCATTGTACGTGTGTGTGGTAATGAATTAATGTGTAAGTGTTCTTCGGTGACATTCAATTTAAATGCAACTTCTTAATTATAATGCAGCTCTCCTTATATTGTGTATTTAAACTTTTTCTATAGAAGCTATCAAAGATGAACTGAGACAAGCTTTACAGAAAAAAAAATTGAATTTTGACCTCTTGAATTCAAATTATGTTTTTCGCAATCACGAGTGTGTGTGTGTGTAGGGGGTACGTGTGTTTCTGTGTAGGGAAGTGTGTATGTGTATGTAGGCATGTGTGTTTATGTCTGTGTGCAGGTATGATTGTGTAGGGGGTATGTGTGTTTGTGTGTAGGGAAGTGTGTATGAGTGTTTCTGTGTGTGGGGGTGTGTATGTGTGTGTGTAGGCATATGTGTTCGTGTCTGTGTGCAGGCATGAGTGATTGGGTAGTTGTGTGTAGGTGTGTGTGTTGTGTAGGTGTCTGTATGTATGCATATGTGTATGTGTTTGAGTGTGTGTATGTGTTTGTGTGTGTATATGTTTGTGTATGTATGTGTGTATGTGTTTGTGTGTAGGCGTATGTATGTGTGTGTATGTGTTTGTGTGTGTGTGCGTGCGTGTATGTATGCCTGTAAGTATAGGATATTGACGCAACCTGAAGATAGTTTTCGCTAGAGGAGCAGCATCGTGAGGCGGCCGGTCGACGGCGTTGCTGCAGAGAGTGCTGGCGGGAAAATAAAATGATAGAACCTCAAAACAATCAAATAAAAGTAATAAGCAATCGTGACTGCTCAAAAAAATTACATTAATTTGAATTTTTGGCATCTTGAATTCAAATTATGTTTTCCGCAATCACGAGCATGTGTTTGTGTAGGCGCATGAGTGTGTGTTTTTGTAGGCGCATGTGTGTGGGTGCGTGTGTTTGTGTATGTATCCATGTGTGTTTGTGTTGTGTATGCAGTGCTGTGTGTGTACATGCATTTGTGTAGGCGTTCGTGTGTGTGTGTGTGTGTATGTAGGTATATGTGTTTGTGTCTGTGTGCAGGCATGAGTGTGTGTATGTGTATGTGTGTGTGTGTGTAGAAGTGTGTGTTTGTGCCTGTGAGCAGGCATGAGTGTGTGTATGCGTGTGTGTATGCGTGTGTGTGTGTGTAGGATATGGATGCAACCTTGAGACGGTTTTCGTAAGAGGAGCAGCATCGTGAGGCCGGTCGACGCGACGGTGTTGCTGGCAGAGGGTGTTGGTGGGAAATTAAATTTATAGGAATTTAAAACAGTCAAATGAGAACAATAAGCAATCGTGATTGTTCAAAAAGAAAAAAAGTTAATTTACATGTACGCCTAAAAACCAAAAAAAGATTTTGAAACAGCTGTGATTCCTAACAGCGGATTATATTTAAACTTGCTTTCAAAATTCTAGAAGAATGTATATTATGTGAATTGTTATGCTTCAAATTTAGAATATGGGAGAAAATACTGAGTTATACCACGACGCAAGTAATATGATGGTAGTATTTTTACCTACAAGTCAGAAGTACTATTATATACCTTTTACATTTTTTGTTATTAAAATTAAAATATCCAGTGGATATTTTTATTAGTGTAAAATGCACTCGCAAAACGTGGAAGCATCACAGTTTTGAATATGTTACTCTCTAACATTTCCGTTAGCAATTTTTAAAAATTTCCGTTAGCAATTTTTAAAAATAAAACCCGAGCTCTTATTTGACACCTGGATCAAACTTTCAAAATTCCCCCGGCAATGACTGCAAAAATCTCGATCAATATGGGGTAGCGTTGATTGAGCCAGAACTCTCCCGCTCCAACTTTGCTGAACAGTAAACAAGAGGAATAGCAGGTTGTTCAGATATGCCCCTAACTGTTGACAAACGGAAGCAAATGATGGGAACACGAAGTACAAGTTGTCGCTGTCTGACATCTTGCTTCAGGGATATTAGACTTCATCGACTACTGTATTAAGGCACATCTATTTCTTCTTATGTTTGTTATGAGCTTTAAAGAATAAAAAGGAATATTACAAAAAAATAAATAAAAAATATGACTATATAAAATAAAGCGAAACTCTCTCATTTTTTACTTTCTTATACTTCCTTCAGGGATATTAGACTTTACCGATTGCTATACTATGGCATATTCATTGCTTGTTATGTTCGTCATAAGCTTAAAGGTGTAAAAATAAACACTAAAAAAACACACTTATGAATGTATAAAATAAAACGAAACTCTATCTCTTTGTTGGTATCTGATAATTGCTTCAGAGATATTAGTCTTCATCGAAAAGCTATATTAAGGCATATCTATTGCTTGTTATGTTCATCATGAACTTAAAACCACAAACATTACATTCAAATAAACACAGATGACTATATAAAATAAAATGAAAATGTCTCTTTTGTAACTTTCTGATTCATCTTTTGAGCTCAAAGTAAAATTTTAAAATGTCAGATATGTGGTGTTGAATGATTCGCATCATTCTAGGGTTACCATTTTGATCTAGCAAACGCTTTTGAACTACACTGCCTTGCTAAGCGCAAAAGTAGTATCTGCAGCTGAGTTCAAAATGAAAAATTGCCGTTTAAAGTTTGGCACCTCCATATACTTGATTCGGATGCAACTTTTTCCGATTTTTTTTCAAAAATATTTCTCACTGACAAATGACCATAAAACATTGCATTTAGGTGAAATATGTGACCGAGAAGCACCAGGTGACAGTAAGTTTAATTTTGATAAAAGTGCGGATACCACTTTTGTGCTTAGCATGGCAGTATAGCGTTCTTAGGTTTTCTTATGGTAATGCAATGTACAATGCATTTTTAATGGAGAGGGTTATTAGTATCACTTTCAATTCTCAGTATACATACACGGCTTTTTCAGTTCCTAATATTACTAGTGATATGACGCCAGAGTACCTAAGCCAGTGGTTCTCCACCTTGTGCACTTGGCGACTCCTTTTTTTCTCAATTAAACACTCCGTGACTCCATATATATACTCCTTAATAATGCACACAGTGCGCATGTATTAGATGATAATTCAAGGAACTCTAGGTTATGGAACCTGGGGCCCGTATAAAAAGTTAAAATTGTAGTTTTTGGTACATTTATATTTTTGTTTCCAACTTTTAATATCTTAACTCTACATCTGGTTTTGAATATTTTTTCAACTGGATTTATACATCTAGGACTAACGGTTGCAAAAATAAAGGTCTTGCAGGTTAAAATGGAACACCCTGTATAACCAAAAATATATTGACACTTTCAAAAATTCACATTTTTAAGGATTTCTCGAGAAATAAGAGACCAATTGGTTTGTAACATTTTTCGCATAAGAAGTATGTTTTAGCTGATATTTTCCGTTAAAAGTTTATCACCTATGCATTTAGGGGACCAGAAAAAAGTTGAGGAAAACAAAAATGTTTTTTGATCACAGTTCATCGTAAATATCTGATAATACAGTGCTGGCCAAATTATTAGACTAATACTGTTTTAAAAGCAAATTCTTTATTGGTTACATAACTACAGACACATTAACGAACAGTGAAATAATTATTTAATATTTAGTATGCATTCCCTTGTTCTTGAAGAGCATTTTAAGTCTTTTTGGCAGTTTTCACAAGGTTTACACCATTTCTTAACTTTTTAAAAAGTGAGGTAAAAAAATGTTTATACTCACTATTATATATACTCAAATACACATACTCACTAATTCTCTAAAACTAACTTTAAGTATAACAGAACACCCTATTAAAAAGAACCAGTGAACTGTTTAAGCTGATTGAGGTTATGTTCATAGTAGGTAGATAAACAAAGAACATAAAGCAAGCAGACAGTGCTGCCACCTGCAAATATTAAATTGTGCTAAAATAACGTAATAATCAGTGTGCAGTATGTACTGTACTTTAACAGTAAAATAAATAGTATTTTAGTACAAATAGTGTACAAAAAAACAAAGAAAAAAACCCTCTTTAGTAAAATAATTTGGCCAGCACTGTAAGCTGTAAATTTCAGAAATTAGTACCTTACTATGTACATCTATTTTACGTACTTTCTAGAAAATATCTCTGATATTCATGAAGATATAAGCATTTCTTCCAGAACTACGAATTTTATTTGAAGGTTTTTGGCTCATGACGTGTAAAATTTTCAATCGAAGCTTACTAAACTTTAATAAAGCTTGACATTACACAAGAAAAGTATAATATTAAAATTTATAATTAAAATGTAAACTTTTTACAAAATATGGATATTTAAAGCAGTTATTTTTTGTCTGCGCATGCGTGAAAGAAAGCAATTCATAACTTCCATAGTCCAAGTCCCAACTAGATTCTCCAACTCATTAAAAAATTCCAGTTCAATGTCTTAAAAATTCCGAAAGGTATCAGCGATATAATGAGTTGAATTTAAATAGATCTTGGATAGGTGACGACTCGTTAGTGGTCGTTCGCAAGTTTGCAACATTTTCTTGCAGTCGCTCAGTGTGATCATGATAAAACAGATTATTTGCGAACGATCCCTGGCGATTCGTAGTCAGCCCAAGAGCTATTTAAATGCAACTTATTAGAACGCTGATAACTTTTTGAATATTTAAGATATTGAACTGAAATTTTATTATGGGTTTCAAAATCTAGTTGGAGTATAGATTATGAAAGTTATAAATTGCTATCTTTCGCGCATGTGCATAGAAAAATTAATTGCGTTTAAACGTTCATATTTTATCAAATTTTCAACATTTAAATTTCAAATTCTAGTTTTATACTTCTCTGTCAGTTTATGCTGTCAACTCTTCCGAAAGTTTAGTAAGTTTCGATGAAAAACTTTGCACGTTTTGAGCAAAAAGCTTCAAATAAAATTCGTAGTTCTGAAAGAAATGCTTTTATCTTCACTAGTATCAGCAATATTTTCTCGAAAGTGCGTAAAAACATTGTACATACTTGAGTAGCTATTTTCTGAAATTTGCAGCTTATCTCAACTATATACGATGAACAATGATCAAAAACATTTTTGTTTTCTAAAATGTGTTGCTAATCCCCTAAACGCGTGTGTGATATAACTTTCAATGGAAAATTATTGCTAAAACATACCTTTTAGGTGAAAAAAGTTACAAAGCAATTGGTCTTTTATTTCTCGCGAAATCCTTCAAAATATGAATTTTTGAAAGTGTTCCAATACTTTGGGTCATATAGTGTATCTAATGAAATTCAATTGTATAGGTGATTGAATCTTAATTAAATTGTATGTATATTTAAAAACATTATAATGAAAATAATGTATCTAAAATAATACAATTTCATGGTAATCGATTACTACACTGTATTAGATAAACTTTAAACCATATGCGCTAACTGTGTAATACAGTGAAACCTGTGTAAGTTGACCACTCGCGGTGCAGCATTTTGGCGGTCAACTTAGACAGGTGGTCAACTTATAAAGGGCGGTATTTTTTTTATTTTATTTATTTATTTATTTTTTTTTTTTTTTTTTGTCATTTCTTGCACCATCTATTTATTTTTTGAGGAATTCACCCTTACACTTTCTGTTCAACTCACTTTCAGTGTTTAACATTACTGAAAGTGAAACAATAATTAAAAATACTATTCAAATAATTTTGTTATTTTTTCCTTGATTTTAACTATATTAGACACTGTAGGTTTAGAAACTTCATATATGCCAGCTAATTTTCTCTGGCTTTCTCCATTTTCAATTGATTTCAATATTTCATACTTTCTATTAATCTCAAGCTCAACTAACTTTCTTTTTGAAGCCTTTTTATGTATAGCATAAAGAGTAACAATCTCGACTCTCCCAGTTCATAAAGGCAAAATTAAAATGTCCTATCTCTTAATCCCTTGCACCAGAAACATGTAACTTTACTCATTAGCACGCCCAGATCTTCGTACCCGCAGTGAGAGGGGCCCGCGCTCTTAAAGGGGTTAACGGCCCTAGAAATTGAAGAAAAAATAGAAAAAAACTAGCACTAAGACTTATGCACTTTACAAATTAGACACTGCTGGCCACTAGGGAGGGGCCCTACATATATTGTTGCAGGGGGGGGGGCAAAATATATAGATCCGGGCCAGCTCTTTTTGCACAATTCCTGTGTTGTCACAACATATTGCAACTGAAAGAAAAGATTTTGAACTTTTCTACTGACTCCTATTTTCATTGAACAGAGTACAAAAAGCTATCTCAAAAAGAACAACAAATGAAAAACAAGTTTGGAGAATAAAGAGCAGCATAAGCTTTATGCTGCTGGTTTAGTTAGTAAAATGCTAGTCTGTCATCAAAGCATTAAAAACATTCTTGGAAAAATATCAAATAATAATAATAATAATAATAAATAAATAAATAAGTAAATAAATAATAAAATAAAATAATTTGCTGAAGAAAGTTTTTAAAAATAAACCAAGTGGTCAACTTACAAAGGGTTTTTTACAATGCTCCAAACCAAATTTGGCGTACATTAGTGGTCAAGATAGACAGGTGGTCAAGATAGAGAGGTGGTCAAGTTACAGAGGTTTTCCTTCATTATGTGAGATAGGACAAATTCCGTTCCTGACAAAAGTGGTCAACATAGAAAGGTGGTCAACTTACAAGGGTGGTCAACTTTACAGGTTTTACTGTACATCCTATTTTTATAAGTAATGCAATATAAGAAATTAGAGAAAGCCCAACGCTACGCTACGTATACCTAAATACCATTTAAAAATTTAATAATAACAAAAATTTAATAAAATTAAAAAATTTAACTAATAATAATAGTAACTTCACATTTAATTATTTGCAATAAATGATAATATTTAATATTTATGCTCAAAGAAGCATTCATGTCTGTTTATTTCTAGTACAGTTTTGGACTGTTCTGTGTCAAAAAGGGAGCTTCAAAACCTTTACTTTATGTGCGATAAAATATTTCCCTGACACTTTTTATTGATTCCATGCGGGATAAGACAGGTTCATCTTTTCCCATTTCATTCTTATCACAGTTCACGCGCTTAAAAAGAATAAATAAAAATATTTAGAAATTTATATTATGCTCACTGACAAAGATATGTAGTTTGTGTGACACTTTACACAAAGAGAGCTCTATCGCAGGTTAGATTTTGATAGGATTCCGCTAGTCTAGTTTTCCCTTTGCAGCTCGATTATAGATATAACCACCCCATATCGCGATTTATTTTCTTGCATTGACACTTAAAGATATACGTAACATGAAGATGATCTATAATAGAAGAATTATTTGGAGCGTGAAATAAGATGTATCTTTCGTAGGAACTGTCACAGGAAATGGCTGGTTTGTTACTGGATTTGTGGGGATATTTTCGTCATTCCAGTTGAGGCTACATTGTGAGAAAATTTCCCTTGAATGGCAGTTTAATTAAAAGTGGAACATCATTAATTTTTATTATTTTTACTTCTCAAATGCCGGTTCAATTTGCTATTAGGTCATTAAACCACGGGCTCTCTAATATCTCTCCGCAACACAATTAAAATTGTCGAGCCCGCTTATTGGAATAGCCAATTTGCCACGAAATAGTATTTTTATAAGCAGGATATTCCATTATCCGGGACCAAAATAACAAATTGCAACGGTTTGGTGCTTAGAAAACGTATTACATTAAGCGGGATATTCTCTTAAGCGATATTCTAATAAGCGGGCTTGACTGTAGTTTTTTCGGAGCAATCATCCAGATAAGCAACGTCTATGACTTGTCCAGAGTTACATAAAGTACATATCGGAGAATCCGTCAGGTGAAAACGGTACAAATATTTTTACTTTAATACGCTAATGTCTTACAAATAGTTGCAAACCTAAATGTAAACATTAAAACGCGTTATTATAGTTAGAAGAAACAATGTGGTCGAATTTCTCCCTCTCAAGCTAAATATTGTAAAATTATCCGTAGAATTAGGATCTGATTTAAAATCAATTTTCTTTTAAAAAATTAGTATGGGCTAAAGCTAAATAAATGGATGTATGTTCTGGAAAAAAATATCGGGTAGATTTCTTTAAATTTTTATGATCACACACTTACGATAATTTTCTCCCATGGTTAGGTAATGTGTTCCGAACACTGTAAATTATTTTTTCATTAAAGTTAACATGTTTCGTTTGCTGATATTTATCTTAAAATAAATAACTGTTTAATTAAATAAACGTAAAACAACCCAATTAATGCTTTATTGCTGCATTGTAGCTGAAATACTGAAAACCCTCTACAGGCACATCAAATTTGCATATGTAGTTCCTGCATATAACGAAAAATATCATGTTTCTTATTACTATATTCCGTCTATTGAAACCTCAGACGACAATCTGAAAATATTATAGTTGCCTCATAATTTTTCACACTCCATAAAAATCCGCAGCAAAAAAATGGCCAGGTCTCAATTTCTCTTTTCATCTTGCCAAAACTACCACACGCGACCAAAAGGTTAGTTAGTTCTTTTTCCCCTTTTCGTCAGATATAACATTTTTTCAGTTACTTACATTTTCGTCTTTTGCTTGTTAAACTTTCTCCCAAAATTTTTCTTCCGTCATTGATGGCCATTTTTTTCTATCCTCGCATCAACCATACTGTCGGAGTATCGTCATGTAAACATGCAATCTTGCGAGGCGTCTGGAAGGAACAGCTGCTGCATCATAACTTCCACTTTCACGCCCTTTACCATTTTTTCTCCCCAACTTTTTTATACTTCGGGCTAACTTGTTTCAATTTTAGTTATCATTTATCAACTCGTTTGCTTGGTTATTAGATCATCCTCAAGCTATATCTTTACTAAACTAGTTTAAAAAAATTATAACTTTGATACGGTACTATTTTTTTTTCTTATTCTTTGAACTTGCCGAGGGTTTTTTTTATTTGAAAAACCTTAATGATGTTAAATATCCGTCGTTTTTCCCAAAATCAGAAGCAAAGGCAACATACCATTACTTATACCTATAATTTAGAGTCAAGCTGGTAATCTAAATCGCTAAAAATACGGTGATTTTGATACCCAACAGTCTTTTTTTTTCTTTAATTTTGCCCAATTTTGTACAATTAATGAGTAGGAGCTTTTGTTTCTCTGCCTTGCAGTTGTTGCAAGGGGAACACAAAAATTGTCCAAAATTTAGCAACCGATACAACAATCTTAATCGTCATAAGATCTCTAAGTGCATTCGAACAGATCAGATTATTTATATGCAAGGCTATACATTATATAGTTATAAAGCTATAATTTATTTATTGTACTATAGTTGTAATACATAAAGGAGTAAAAATATAAATTGTATTTTTTTTCTCACGGTTTCACGTTTTTTCTTAATTTAAGGTGTGTTTTTACTTCATCACACCTTACAGTTTTTTTTTTTTTTTTTTTTTTTGACGTTATTAGTGGTTTCTCGTCAATGCTGGTTTTCAAATAGCGCATTTTGTATGGCTAAAATGTATCTCTCTATACTCTCTTTGGGAAATCAAACGCAAGTTTTTGCATTTGATTTGTATAAGAACAAATTGCATGTCAAAAATGAATATAACTTGTAAAGTGTGCAACACATTACGTTTTCGTGCTGTTTCAAAACCTGCCTATCTGAAAATGAAATAAGAAAAACTACATCAAAAAAGTGTTTTTAAATAACAAACAACATAACGAAAGGAAACATATATAAGTGGGAAAATATTAGTGATTGTTTTATATAAAATTTAAAGGAATGGAAATGCGGTGTGGAAAATGTGTGCTATTCCGTTTGTCCGATGGTCCTACCTTTTTTTTATTTATTTTTTTAGAAGACAACAGTACAAATAATTTTTTGCTGCAATATTTTCAAAGCATAACTCCTGTATCGTTTTTCGTTGATTTTTTTAAATTTAGGCACACATTATGCAATATAAAATATAGAAATTTTAAATTTTAGTCTGAACAGGAGTAGTGTGTGAATAAAGTTAGAGTTAAGTTAAACCTAAATATTTTTTAAAGACTCTATATTAAAGAAAAAATCAAAATTGATTGATGCGTGAGTAGATTAAACTGATGAAAAGCTTTCAACTGAAAAATTTTAATCTTAAAGTTGTTTGACAAGTAATATAATTAAACAGATGTTCTAGAATAGGAAAAGTTGCTTGTTTTGTTTAAATACAAATTCTCTTTTTTTTTTCTTTTACAGTGCCATTAATATTTTCAAAATCCCAATTATTGATCTCCGTTATAAAAATGAATGTGACGTGTTTGAATTATAATTTAAATGTGAATTACAATGTGAAATGGTTAAATTATAATTAAAATGTAAATTTTGATTACAGTAGAGTACGGAAATTTGAAGATAAACATAAAATCATAGGCTACAAAGACATATTTAATTAGAAACAAAACAAATCTGAGAGCAATATGGTAGTCGACTACGAGCAAGAAAAATTCTAGAACTGGGAACAATTAAAAAATTCACTATATAAACCAAAGTCAATGTTCAGATCAATTTAATAATAAATCACGAGCAATAAATGATTATGTCGTAAATCATTGTGTAATAAATTAAATTTCAAACAGCAATCAACGATGTAATGCTTATTGCAACATCGCTTTTAGAAATTCAAAATATATCAAAATAAAGCATCAAGTAGGAGTGCAAAACCATGAGGTAGAATCAAGTAAATACCTAATGGTTAAAAAAAAGCTAGTTCATACATATCTCTAGTAATAATATTTGATTTTTTTAGAAAGAAGATAAAAACACATATGTATTAGTTCAGCATATGGTTCCATGTCCGCCCTTAATTATTTTATTAATTAACGGCGGTCTTTGACAAAGGTAATTTTGAGTGTCCTGACGGTTGCTAAACAAAAATTGCTTTTTTGTAATTTTCAAGACTTTAAGCAAGATTAATGCTTATACAGGGTGCGGCAAAAAAAAAAAAAAAAACCTCGGACAAAAATTTGCATCACCGAATGGAAGTAAAATAATTTCTTTTTAATTAGTGCCTTTCTTCAATTTTATCTCTCACTTTATTAGAAAATAATTTACAATTTATCTCCTAGTTTATGTATTGTTTTTCGATTTTTTTACAATTTTAAGCAAAAGAACTGCTATTTTAAAGTTGCTTAAACAAGTATAACGATATTTCGTTTATTTGTTGTGCCTCGGCAAACAGTATTTCATGCGATATGCCATTTCAAGTTACTTGGACATGATAGTCGACGTCCAGGAAGTGTACAAAAACGAATGGCGAACATTTCCGTTTATTTTCAGGAAATCCAGAAGTGAGTTCAAGAAATCTTTGGCTTTCCACGGAAAATGTCGTTCGTGAGACGGGAATTTGTGACCGATAAGTGCGACTAAGAGCAAAAACAGAGTTCTCACAGAAGCTTTATGAGTTCCAAAAAGTTTAGCCCTTTTCTGACGAAAACAAATCCGAATTACTCCAAAGATGCCATAAAATTTGAGGCGGGCCGCAAGTCCGCGCTGAAAGCGATACTGGAAACGTTCATTGATTTACCGTTCAACCAACTCATAACCTTCAGAACGCTAGGATTTGGCCTGTAGACACTCCAAGCACCTTAGAAAATATTAAAAATTGCTATAATCCGAATTCAGGGTTATTCTGTGATGGAATCAGTACGAGAGACAAAAATCTCTGTTTTTTTGTGGATGATGGTCGTAAACAGGGTCAAAAAGTGTATTAGAAGGACATTTTAGACGTATTTCTGTGGGCCTAAAAGCACTAAGACATGTAAACTGGACATTTCACTTAGACTGGACATTTCAATTCATTAAGCTCAGTCATTTCATCCGAGGACTGCAGTTTCGTGCTTTTCAGCACTCATCAGTCCGGAATAGGAAATCATTGAGCTGGAGGCGAAACACCTCTTAAGGGAGCCAAGAGAGCCAAACAAACTGGTAGTTAATGTAGAATCAGCACACCAGATGAGTGACTGAGTGAGTAAGCTGGCGATGTATTTTATGTATTTCTGCCTCAGCCCTGACTCAGGGCGATAACTTACCGCAAAATACCATGCTTTGCCATCTTTGAGATGAAACGCACCATAGCTGCGGTCATTCATCTGGTGCGCTAATTCTACATTAGCGACCAGTATGTTTGGCTCTCTTGGCTCCCTTAAGATGTTTTTCGTCTCCAGTTCAGTTACTTTCTATTTCAAGCTGATGAGTGCTAAAAAGCATGAAGCTGCAGTCCAGCGGATGGAATAACTGAGCTGAATGACTAGAAGTGTCCAGTCTGCATTTCTTAAATGCTTTTAGGCCCACAGAAATATGTCAGCTTCTAAAATGTCCTTCTAATACACTTTTTGATTTTTTTTATGGCCCTCATCCTCAAAAAACCTGAGATTTTTGGCTCTTGTACTGATTCCATCACAGTCCAACCCTGAATTCGGATCATAGCAATTTTTAATATTTTCTAAGGTGCTTGGAGTAACTACTGATCAAATCCCCTAGAGATTTGGTCGCACAAGTGTCAAGTTTTTTGTGTAAGTAATAATTTTATAATACAGATAATTTCCCTCCATATAGGTTGGAGGATCTACGTTGGATCTAGTTGGGGGCCTGTATAAAATGTTAACCTTTTTTTTTTCAGACTCGTTTCTAAATTTTGCTTCAAATTTTTAATATCTTTACTCTGTGCTTGATTTTGAATGTTTTCGGCATTGAAAGTAATGATCTAGGACTAACGGTTGCGAAATTAGAGGTCTTGCAGGTTAAAACGGAACACCCTGTATATATGTTTTTTTCTTATTGAACAAGATTATTTTCTGCTGTATATACCAAAATTAAATGTTTATAGCTTAGGGTTTTTGTTAATTTTCACGTACGTCATCCCATTTTTTGTAAACTTTAACGTTGTTGCCTATGTACAAAGGGATGACGTATTCAATAATAATAAAAAAGAAGCATGTCCGCCGTTACACATACAAATGCTGCAGTGATTCGATCTCTGATTTTGATGCAGTGTTTCTGTTCGTTAAAATTAGCATGCATGTGGATCACTGACTCCTCAGTGTCCTTCATAAATCCCCCTGGAAAAATTCATACGATGTACATACAATATCTCTTAGGGTTTTTGAAAGAAGAAGACTGATATTTTTTGACTTGTGCCCCCAATGAAAAAGTAAATACTTTAATTCATTTCGTTAAAAAATACAGAAATAGCTAAAGATTTAGCCAAACTTATACGTAAAAAATATTTTACTTTTTTTTTACTATGGAGCGCTCCTTTTAATCAGGTAATTTAATCAACTTCAATCCAAACTTCGAAAGCATTACTGCAAAAGTGCTGAAAGTAACATTGATTTGCTCGTGCTGTAGAGTAAAAACATTTTTAAAACTTTATGTTAAAACTTTCTATTTGTCAGATAAGTAAATGTTTACAACCGGTGAGAGCACCTGTAATATGTTTAGCTCTTTCTTTTCCATGTTTTCTATCTATACAGTATATTTTAGCTTTTACTTCGGTCTTTGTCCCTTTCAATGGGCGCAAAAATTGTTGGTAAACAACCCTATTTATTCGAAATGTCTTACTACCACACTGCAATAAAAAAGGGGAAAAAAAAGATTGAATTTTGAGATCTTGAATTCAAATGATGTTTTTCGCAATCACGAAATGCGATACTACCCTACTTGTTGGGTTTCTTGTTTCTACTAATGTCTTCTGTCGCAACCATTGTTTAAAGTCAAGACATAAAAATTAAATGAATGCTAGCAGCTGGATTCTGGATGTTGTGTACCGTATAATATTCGCACCAAAATAATTGTGTACAGTCGAGAAGTGTTTTTTTAAAAAAAACATAAAGGTTTTCAGATGAAAAGATACCAAACGATACGGTGGGACTAAATTAGAGGTGGGCAATGTCGTTTCTTTTAACGATCCATTCATCAGAGGATCGTTCATTCTTTTGATCCGTTTATTTAACTTGTTCATTTGAACGATTTTGTTCATTAAAAAAAAATGCAGGTAATCTCTCTGCACAACATACTCACGTACATTTGATGTGTTTCATTAGATCAGTAATATCATTTGAAGGAAACCTAACTAAAACTATCTTAAGAAAATATGCCTATGAAAATTGAATCAAAAACTTTATTCATGTTTAGATGCGTGAAACAATTATAGTTCATTTTGTAAGACAGTTCTCAGTTGCCGAATGGAAAGAGATGTTTTTCATTTCAAAAATCACAGATTCCATTTCAACATGTCAAAACATTCAGTTATTAAATTTTTCCAGCCACAGCACTGTATAACAGGGTGTAGGGTGGGTCAACGTCCTATGGTAAAAAAAATCGATTTTCATTATTTTCATTAGGCAGGACAAGAAAAAGGTGCCAAATGACGTTTTAAGGTTATACATAAAATTTCATTCAATAATTTTTTGCCTCCAGATTAAGTTTCAAAAACCCGTATATATTTAAAGAAAAAAAGTCTCTTTTCATAAGAAACCTTAAAAAGAGAATTACAAATATATATAACAGCTTAAGGTTGTCCGAGTATTAATCATTTATTTATAAAAACGTTTATGATAATCGTTAGTTTTCAAAATTAAAAATATCCATCTTAAAATAGCTAGAAGGTCCTTACTATCTAGTTTTGGCATAAGTTTCCGGGACTCCAGTTGGTTCTTTATTAAAACTTCTCATTTTGCACTATGTAGTTGAAACTTACGTTAATTTTAACTGCCCTTCCACAGGGGTGCCATTCGCATGGGGTGATGCCCTCCCCCCCCCCCAGAGCTAGAGCCCCACTCTCAAAAAAAATAAGGTCAAACACCTGTAAAATCAACCTTGTTACAAATTTTAATGCCGCAGTCTGCGCCATGAACATCACTGGTGGGCACCCCTGCCTTTCAATAGCCTGTGTGTATGGCATGGCAGGCATGGTAAACAGTTCTTTTTTGCCTGAAAAAAACAGTTGAATATCTTCTACAGAGATTGACTTCAGTATTAGTGGATCAGACACCACATTTTTCCAGTCATTGAGAACAATGTAAGATTCTGCATCAAACTTAACAATAAGAATGTGAAAAATTTGTCTTCTGAGAGTCTATTTTGATAAATATTACAAGCTTCTAAAATCCAACAAGCTGCCAACTCACGGATGTGCTGTTCCAAGTCTGTCAGCATTGTAATAAATTCATTTTTAGGACATACAAAAAGTTTCTTTGGATTGCGGGATCTATTTTGCACTTCAACTCAGTACATAAATATCTAGTTGCAGAGATTTTGAACATCTGCCGAGCCAATCTGCACATAAAGGGTAAATTTTGATAGCAAACCAGATTGGAGCATAAACATTGACGACTTACATTGCAAGAATTATTAAATTTGCAGTAGGAGATTCCACTGAAACACACAAACGTATTAGTAGAATTCGATTAGCACAAGTTAGACATAGAACATGAGACAGTTTGCTAGACTTTGGCTCTTGCTAGGGCAAATTTTCGTGCTATTTTGCGCTTCCGACGAAGCATGTTTTTCTCAATAATTTCTGAAGTGGTGGGGTAAAATACTGCTGAAGCAATAGCTACTCCAGCCCTGTCGGATACTTCGTATCTATCACATGTCTGTGAAAGCAAATTAAAGTCCAGTGTATTGCTTGTAGTAGTAAATTTATCGATTTAATCGTTTGTAGTTTGAAGCTTGTAAATGCCCCTTGAGTTGATCCTTATTGTCCTTATCCGATAAAAGGGATGCGATGAAATAATGATACTAAAACTGTCTTCACTTTCTTCTTGAGGCTGAAGCTGCAGTTTCTCTCCCTCTCTCAAGTTTTTTTTACCCGATACAAAAGTAGTCGTTAATATCTTTGCATTTACAAGATGAAGTGTCAAATAGTAATTTACCAGCTTGGTAAAATGATTCTGATTATTTTCTTAGTTATTTTCGGATATGATTTCAAAAGATTACTGCGGCATTTCAAGAGGTAGATTTTTAGCATATCTTACTCGTTTACGTTGCACAGAAGGCAGGGAGCGTTTGACCTAATTTATACATTTCAGCCCATTCTAACGCCTAAAATTTTTGCGGCCGTGACGAGACAGTCATTTATAGTGTCAACGAGTTCGTGATCCAAATTGCAGTTTTTCCCTTTCAAATGCTTTTTCAAAGGATCAAACACATGGAAATCGCAGGGCGACATGTCTGGTGTGTAGGGCGGATAGCCAATATGTTCCCATTTGAATTAGGCCAGGGTCGCCTGGGTAACCTGGGAGACGCGTGGACGAGCGTTTTCACAGAGAAAAACACCTCTTCGTGAGTAACCCTGGTCTATTGTTCTTGATGAACTCGCGTAGCTTTCAGAGTGTCTCACAGTACACATTAAAAAATTGATTCTCAAGTGCTCAAGGAATTCAGCAAGTTGCGGTGTCAACAACGAAATTCAACAAATTTCCTTTCACGCACTGCCGCGTCAATTGGATGACGCTCTTTGTAAGAGCCTTTGATCTCTTCTGCGCATGCGAGTGACAGCGCATGCCCTGATCCACGCTGGATACTCCAATATCATCTCTATATATCTCGCTACGTTCCCTATAGTGACATACGCAAATTAAAAGTTACGTTTTTGTGACGTTTTGTCCTTTTTCTTTGAAACACCCAACAAAGATCGATTCCGAGGCGCATGGATGCTTGCATTATAAGCATAAAAAGAAAAAAAAATCAAAGGACGTGGAAATCACTTAACGTTATTTAACCATAAAAAGAAAACAAAAAGCAATTTGTTATTACTCAAAAAGAATAAAAACAAAACACCGTTAGGTTTTTTTTTGCATTACTGCTACCATATTTTGTGAAATTTGCATATCTAGGTAAGTTAAAGTACAAGGTCCAGCTATAAATTTTCAGCACTGACGTAACTGTAGGAGAACAAAAACCCGGAAGATGGCGCTAATGATTGGATATTGAAGAGCTTTTTCTTGCATATGTGCATTGCAATCGGCGCCATTCTGAAGTTAGTGATTCTCATAAAAAGGCGCGTTAAAACGTTACTCACATTTTTTTTTTTTTTTGTCGATGTAAAAATTGAGCGAAAGATTAACATTAAATGAAAGACAGCTGCGGACACAAACGAAATGTTAAAACATGTTTATGTCGAGGAATCATTATCCTGCTAAAGAAGTTTTGAATGGTTTAAACGCTTTCAAGGCGGGCTCGATAACGTCGAAGATGATCCACACACAGGTTGGCCGCAGTCCATACGCACGCCGGGAGCAATTGAAAAACTTCCCGATGGGGTGAAATATGATTGTCGATTCACTATTCGAGTACTCGTCAATGAATTGAACATGGACAAAGAGAAGGCTCGGCGAATTTTGACGCAAGACCTAGGCAAACACAAGATTTGTTCAAAATTCGTTTCTCACCACTTAAGGGACGAACAGAAGCAATTGAGACTGGACACGTGTGGGGAACTTATCGATGTACAAGGTGTTTATAAAATCTTGCTCTGATAGCGTTGATAAAGAAAATCTAAAAAAAAATAGTTAAACAAAATTCTACGTAATTGTTCGTTTATTTTCATCAATCTTTGAAAACGTTTCTTTGAAACAAAATTACGCTTTTGTGCGCGCGCTTTCTGTGTTCCCTGAAGATTTAAACTATGTTTAACTTCTCGACAAGTACCAGCGTAGCCAGAATTAACCTTCTGGAGGTAAATGCTTAATCATAACCGTCTTTATACTGATATAAACTGTGATAGTAGAATTTTGCAATATGCACTGAAACCAATGGTTCTGCGGAATGAACCTTTAAAACGTCCTTTGTGGGGCCTCTGGTACTTTTTTTTCTTTCCACGGGTTTCAAAATTCAACGATGAAGGCAGAGAAATGCATTGATTTTATCGAGTTTCAGCCTTTATAATAAATTTAAAGCAGTGTCATAATTAGCTCATTTATCACATTCTTTTCAATAAAAATACTATATTTTTATTTTACGAAAACATTTAAACCATCTGTAAAATAAAAACCTAATGTATTCAGTCGTTAATGAATTAGTAAAGTACTCGTTTCTTAAAAGCTGGAAAGTACATCATCATCAATTACACAGATGATATAGCTAGGTTCAATTTTTTACCAATAGGTTTCATTCTTCCTAAGCACCTCTAATGATCATTTTTCAAGAAATAAATAAAATATATCGAAAGTCAGATGTTTGAAAAATGAGCGTTTTCTCATTCATCATATATTTCCTCGACCATAAGAACTTTTTTTACTTTTTTAAGTCCCACCCTCTTACTGGAATTTTCTTTGACGCATCTTAGTATTTAAGTTGAGAAGAGAAATATTGCTTCACAATCCATGACGAAGTATTGTCTCTAATGAATTTATTTTCTCAGATAAGAATTTCAAATATTATTTCACAATTTTGAACAAATTATGCTTGAATCATTCTTTTCAGAAAAAAGGGAATTGATGATCTATTAACGATTGAAGTAAATACCAAGCAGAATAAAATATGAAATATCATTTTGGATCCTTTTATCTCAATTAGCAGGAGTTAAAGTATGTTTAATTAAAAATAGGGCTGTTTTCTTCAGTCAAAAGTACTACTCTTAGCCACTGAAATTGATAGAATAAGTAAAAATAATAACATGGGCTAAGAAAATACTTTCATTTTCCCAACAATTATTTTTTAATTATCTTTTTTAAATGTCCAATTTTTCAAACAAAGCGTGGTCTTGATGACGTCACAAATGATGCATTTTGGCGCATCTTTCTACAGCGTTTCCACGTTATGATAATCAAGAAGCGAATTATATATTGCGCTCTATGCTTGCTATCCACCATATCGTTGCCAATACACGTGAGTAAAGATGCGAATTAAATATTTTGCTCTGTGAATGGCCACACTAAATGGCATTTCATCATTTGTGATGTCATCTGCAGAAACATAAACAATGAAAGCGCACATATTTACATATTTAAAAAAAAAAACATTAAACTTAAGCAAATTATTTAAAAAATGGTCAGATCCTACGCTTTTAAACATGCTCTTTCAGAAAAAATAATTTTAAATTTTTGGAAACTACCCCATTGTCAAGTATTTTTTTTACTGAACTCTCTCCTATAAACAATGAGTTTTAAATTATTCTTCATTACAATTTAAGTTTTTTGAGAAGCAAATCAGTTTTGCTCATTTTAATTTAATCATATTCTAAGTATAATTTTTATGAATTACTGATATTGTTTCTCTTACATGGCGTTCATCCAGTTGATCTCTGATGCTTGTAATCTTTTATCTCTAGTGCTTGTTGCTTTAAGTACCGAAGCTGTTGATGTGCAAGCATCAATATTTTTAGAATTCAGAATGTAAATTAAGCTTTTTTTTGCCTTAAAAATATTTTGTGCTCACCGTTCTTGCAGTGAGTTTGCACCAGTCACTGTAGATATGCTCACATGAGCCTCGTATACAAATATATAAAATGAATTATGCTTTATTACAAAAATAAAGCTTCAAAAAAGCTTTATTTTTGTTTCTACGATGAGAAGAAACGAAGTTATAGCCAATTATGTACACTAGAAAAGATATCGTAAGATCGAAAAGTTGAGTTTAAAGACCCTAAAGACTTCAATAACCAAGAAAGAAAAACCTTAAAAAAAAGTAAACATATGGACGAGCATTGTAAAAAAAAAATGTGTAGGCTACTAACAAGAATTTTATTCTCAAGAACTGCTTAAATCATAAATATTTATACTAGAGAAATCTTTAAGTAACTTTTCTGAAACACTATTTTTTTCGAGATTTTCAATAACGAAAGATCTTACTTTAAGTTTTATACATATTAACCTTTTTTTTTTCAAAAAATATTTTTCAAATGTTTTGAAGTAGTCTGATTTTAACTATAATCTTAGCTCTATGGCAATATTTTGCTTATTTACAGGTATTTACAAGAGAAATATTAAGTGTTTTCCGATGGACAATCTGTGAATTAAAAAAAATGCGGTTTTTTAAAAATCGTTTGACTGTTATAGAGCTTTTACTTCAAAGCACAGGCAAGTAGTCTACTAACTCTTCGAACGTAGGGAGACCACTTAAAATGTAAATTGATATTCAATACAAAACAGTTAATTAATACATGTATGTTTTAGTGCCCTTTAAATTTAAATTATCTTCTTGATGTTGACTAAAAATTAGAAGAGATGTTTTAATTTGAAAGTAAGCATTACGGCACAAGATGGTATCAGTTAAAAATTAAAAATATAAATTTTGAAAACAATTATTAAAAAAAAGTCTCTGAACTTAAGCAAATTCAAAAATTCAATTGCTGGTCAATGCCAAAGAGTCAATTAATACTATTACGTTTTAAAGTCCTTTAAATTTAAATTATGTTTTTGACGTTGGCTGAAAATGAGAAAACATGTTCTACTTTGAAAGTTAGATTCGCGACACGAGATGATATCAGTCAAAAATTAGAAAACTGTTTTATTCTGCCACATTTCAGGGTGTTCTGTTGAAAAGTAAGTAGAAGTACATTATAAATTGTCAAACTGTTCCCATGTAATATATGTTAAGAGAATGGAGAATGATGGATTGCACTTAAGAAACAGCGAAGTTGTCATCTTTGCGTTAGATAAATGATTTGTTCCAGAAGTTCGTAAAATTTTTCGATTTCGTTATGGAATTTGTCGACCATAACTGAAATATTCTAAGTGCTGTGACATGTTCTTGCAGCAACAGATTTTAATATTTCACGCATTAGAAGATATGTTTCAAGTGATAACTCGATGTAGTGGAAAAACATTTTCAAGACGTCTTACCGTATTTTACTGGTCTGGAGTTTGAATTCTTTATTAACATCAAAAGCGCTACTTATGGTTTCTAAGTTTATTTTTTAACTTACTACTTACTGAAGAAACCATGTTTTTCATGAACCCTAGTGGGAAATGTTGTGTGGGAATACCCACATATATTTTGGGAGGTTTGGAATTCAACTAAAATTTCTAATTTTCCCTGCAAATTTCCAGTACTACATGGTAACACTTTTGGAACCTTTAGTGAAGAAAAAGTTTTGATGATGCACACATGTGTTCCGATCGTGCTTCTTTGAAAAGAAAGTGCACTGAAATAAGCTCCTAATTTGTTTCGACAGTGACCAGCTCCTCCTATTTGCTAATCTTATACTTACAGAACATATTTAAAAGGATAACTGACGGTACATTTCGGAACATCTTGGATACGTATTTGAGATCAGATTGGCAAAACATTTATGACAACTCGTAAAGTCATTGATTTCTTTCGTACTGATATAATTTTAACAGTTTTTCTTTGTTAATTACCAGTTGACTGAATCCGTCAATGTGGTAATAGTAGATATTTTTTATCACAAATTACTACTGATCGGCGGTGCCTTAATAAAAGATGGCCATCTCTGGTTGGATACTGGTGAATGTTTGTCGTCTGCTACGTGACATTGCTGTGAATGTAACGGCAACAACGAGTAAACTAATGAAGCATGTTTAGAAAAAGATAAGTGTTACAAAATGTGTTCTGCAAAGTTTTCAAAAAGGTCGTTTTAACGAAAACGGTTTTAAAATTGTGGTGAACCAAATAAGAGTTAAAAAAAGTGTGTTTAAAAGTTTTTTTTTTAATTCTTTTTGATGTACGACCTCTATACGTGACACTGCTGTAAATTGAACGACATCAAATAGTACAATATGAAACGTTTTTAGAAAAAGGATAAGTGTTTCGAAATGTGTTCCGCACAGTGTTCTAAAAAGGATACCATGCTCAATAAATGCTGTCAAATATTACCACAAAGGGATTTAAAAATTGTGCTGAACCAAATAAAAGGTTCGTTTCAACCTGATTTTTTAAAAAAATGATAAGTGTACGTGGTTAGAAAGTGTTCAAAACATGTTCAAAAAAAGTCTGAAGATTTTCAAGTTGCCTAAATATTACAGTTTAATAATTTTACAATTTCTAAAATTTATTAGATATTATATCAAATATTTTTAATTTATTAACTGTTATATGATATGTGTTTAATTGTAATGGAAGTAAATTTGTGGAATATCAACAATGTAAATTTTGAGCAACTATTTTTTTTAATCTTTAATTAATTTGAAAAAAAAAATATTTTTAACTCTTATTGTTAGTTATTCATATAATAAACTCAGTTGAATGCTTATATTTTAAATAAAGTTTGAATAAAAATAATGCAAAAAATTCATTTAGACGAGGCAATCGTATATAGACTTTTACTCGTAAAGTTAAAAATGTACAGGCATGTATATTTTCAATGATATTTAAAACATTTAAAATGCTTTTGTGAACAATCTTACCAAAATGGCAGAAGTTGAATTACGAAAAATTGGAAGTTGTAACAATACGAAAAGAAATGCCATTATAATCACACATACAATAACCAATAAATGTACTACAAGATTTCGTTTGCAGAATACAGATAAGTCAATAATTCTCCATTGCTGTTAGATCATGTTTCCTTTTAACAGGGTACTATTACTCTGTAACACGTCTTTAAAGTGCATATTGTTCAAACTCTCATATGGACAGGGTAGTTTACGCTAATTTTCAAAACAACGTTGAGTAAAACCATGGGGCCCATGGTAACAATAATATGCATATAACAGTGCTAGACTAGGATGCCATCATTAAATTTATGTCTTCAAAGGGGGCTGCGAATTGGATAAGTTTGGGAACTCCTGTATTTTCAGGTGGCAAACGTTATGTGTTCAGAATGTTATTATACTTAAAGAAAAGCAAATATGCTATTGAAATGACAGAATCATGTCTCTTATGTTTCCTCTTCACAATTGTCATTTTGGGCAGCTATTTCGGTATTCGTAATTTCCAATAAACATAAAACAAACGTGCAAAAAGTTTTAAAAAAAACGTAGTTTTGCATTCTAGAATATTTTTGTGAGTGCTCAGGATTCAATGTAATTTGATTTAAATTAATCTGAATTTAAAATGAACTGAAACAAGAGTCTAACAATTTTTTTTAAAGCAGAAAAAAGATAAAAATAGCTTAAAATGACATTGCTTCAGATTTTCCCTTTATTCATCCTGAAAACGGCTCACAGTCAGGATAAAAACATTATTTTAATTAATATTATCTTGTCATCTGATGCTTATCAGCAAAAAAGAAAAAATAATAATGTGATAAAGTCACCCTACGGTTATACCGTCTATATTTTCTGTAAAATACTTAAACCCGTTAATGTTAATGAATAATTTTAACGTGATAATATCACGTGTTTAAAGTGCCAAAATATTTCAGCGGAATAGTGTTGCTTTTAAATACTACAAAAAAATTTGCTTTTAGAGTGTTTCTTAGAATGCATTTTGTCTGTTGGCATCATCAATTGCTTCGTGCCATTTTAAAATTTTCTGCTCTGTGTGCCACAAAATGTTTTATGGTGTAAGAAGACTAGAAATTTTATAAGTTTGGCAAAATAATTTTTAGTACGGGACGGATGTTTTTAATGTTGAAAAAAATCATCAAGAACTTAAAAAGAAAAAAAAATAAAATGAAACGACCCTGACGAAAGGAGCTAAAATATAATGGGGGAGGTCGGGGGTTATACTTATAAAAGAAATTCTTATAGAAAAATGCACAATGTGCTGAATTTTGATTTTTTTGTTTTCGATCTTTAAACAAATAAATTGGTAAGAGAAAAAGAAAAACAAACACTAACACAATATAATGTATTGCACTATTTATGTTACTATTTATATTACTTTATCTTATATTTCAACAGAAAAACATAGCCTTAGATAATACAAATAAATAAATAAATAAATAAATAAATAACTTATGTGATAAGACACTAAAAAATTTGTCATTTAATATAAAATTATGTGCAATACGTTTTTTAATGGAATGATATTTTTTTTAAAGTAACCTCAATTTTTTAGTTTGGTGGAAACTATTTACACATATGACACCTAATCAATATTTATTTTTTTTCTTTGTTAACAAAGTTGTCACATTTATTTCATTTCCTGGAAACTATTTACACAAATGACACCTTATCATTTAAATAAAGATAAGTTAAAAAAATTGTATTTTCCTTTTCCTTGATGCATATTTTAGTAAGGAAACTGCATACTTTTTAATCGTTACATTATTTTATTTTTCATGTAACACGTACAATTGCACATAAAATATTATTTAATTACAAGAGGAATCCTAAGCTATTATTTTACTTTTTTGTCGGCGTAATCAACCTCTGCACCATAATGTCGTGACGGATAAAAATGTTTGGATCCCAGTATTTCATTTTTCTTATCTCTCATCTCTGCTTTGCCACTTTTTCCTGTTTCCTATTGGTCGCGTACCCTTTTCTTAGCCGATGACTGTCTAGCAGAAAGAAGGCAATTTCGCCCGACATCTAAGGGTCACAGCTGTCGTTATCGACACACTATCTCACGGATACCAAATGTCATACGTGATTCTGTAATATATTCCATCCGCTTTTGTGTGTCTGTCTAGAAATGGCAAGACATTCGCTACTCTAATATTTATTCATTCAGTTGAGTTTTAGATAAACCAAGTTTATGACTTGTTGGAAAGTAAACCTGGCAAACCTCATGTATTTCTTTTTCTAAGGAAAATCTAATCAAGGGTAAAATGGATTTATAAAAGTTATGTTCGTCAGTTCTTTATGTAATTAAACGTAAATTAATGCAATATTTTAGCGTATTTTTACTGTATATATATATATTTTTTAATTCAGAGTTTAATAATGATAAGTGAGTTTTAAAAGTTTACTCTAAATGTATGCCTTAATCAAGAAGAAGAAATTGACCGAAAGTGCGTCTTCGTCTTTCAAAAATGCCGTCCATTATTTCCATGATGAACATAAACCCTATTTATAAATAATATAATATTCAAACGATTATTCATCTATTGTTAAATAATGCAAACTTCTTGTCTGGTATTTACAAAAAAATACATAAAGGGAAAATGACATTAAAATCCATTAAAATAATTTTAAGAAAACGTGTGCAATATGAAAAAAATATTAACAACTTGAAGAAATTAGATTTGTTGTCCCCCGATGGGTTTGATTTTAGGAAATCATTTTTTGCCTTAGAGAAAATTGCATGAGAACTTTTTGATTTAAAGGTTTCGACCAGTTTACACTCTGACATTACAGTATTAGAGATTAAACACTGATTAATAGATATTTGTGTTCTACTAATTTGTACTACTTTTTAAGCACTTTTGTTATACTTGGCCTGATTATCACGGATAAATCTGAGGAGAGAGCCCTGACTGATCCACTCTGAACCCTGACTGAAATCTGAAGCCTGAGAACTGACAAACGAAGAAAAGTGCGGCTCAAGTCAGGTGGAGAATTTCTTATCCTTATCTTACTTTCTGTTATAAGTTTGAGGGTTGAGACATGCATTTTTTTCTGAGAAAGTTTGATTTGAAATGACTTGGCCGCACTTTTTCTCGTTTGTGGAGTCATTTTCTTGGAATAATTGAAACAGGAATACTTTAATATTGTTCTTTCTGACTCAGAAAAGTTATTTTGTCCTTTTGAGTGCATTATGTAAAGTGCTTAGAATTTTTTTTCAAAAATCTGTTATTTTATTCTTTTTAGTGTAAATGTACTTCAGAAATTGACTGAGGTTACTATCACGAAATGTCACCTCGTTTTTCATATAAATGCTCCATACTAAAAGGTATAAAAAATATATGTGTCTAAAACTTTAAGCATTTGGCACTTACCCTCTAGGATTTGTTTGTGTGCTAATTTAATAAGAACCATTTAAATATTAAATGATTTGAAAAATTAATTCATATTTTAAAACATATACAAGTTACTCGTAATAAAGATTCTAATATGTGTCTTTACTTAGCCCCGTTATCTATGATTGGCATAGATGACGATACAAATCCTACGGGAACAGTTTCATTGAATGCATTTCATGCTTGCTTCAGAGAAGCCTTGATTCAAAAATTTTATTATAATAACTATTAATATTGCTGTTGTAAGGCAAAATTTAATGGGGCAATTACATGAAATAGGCTATTTTCCAGTCTAACTGAAATAATAATTTTACTTTACAATTTTAATTTTTCAGCGTTGTATCTTAAGATTAAGCAAATCATTTAGTGAAATCCCGAAGTCTCTAAGTAGTCTATTTGCTGAGATATAAGCAAAACCAGGCCTCAGATTTCTCCGTGACAATCAGGCCAAGTACAACCAAAATGCTTTTTTTGGGGGGGGGGGGAGGGATTAAGCTAGTTCGTTCCATATGATTATCGTTACAACTGTAAATCTATAACATTCTTTTTTATGTGCACTTCAAAAAGGTTCAAAAAGGAAAAACCGTCTTAGAGTAGTAGAAAACTAGGAGGAGTAGGGCGGCTTCATTTATTGCCGGAATTAAATAGGAGAAATTATTTCTAGCCTGCAGGGGAGATGTATCAGCAAGACTCGAAAGCTTCCGCTTCTTCTGGACAAGCAATAAGTGAATTTTTCACATTAAATTTCGGCACATAAAAACCGCGGCTCACTTCCTCTCTCTGCCCCCATTTTTTCTTTGGGTCTCTGCTACTAAACTTGGTGCATGAGAAGCATTTTTTTTTTAAATTTCTGAATAGTCTCGCTGTTTGTTCTGTCGAGTAACGATATAACATTGCATAAGAAGTAATTATTACTGGCAACAACGCACGCGGCATAAATTTGTTTTTTAAAAAATAATCACTGCAGAAAGCATTACTGTTCGTGAATTTGTTCAATTTTGTATTTACTCTTCTGCTTGGAAAAAGCTGGGATACCGACTTTTGTTTTATGATATCCTGTTGCCTAGGTTGTCACTATTTTTCTCTTTCTTGAAGAGCAATTTATCAAAACTGGAAGTGACAAATCTGTCTAGTCCTTAGCACAATCAATCAAAGTACGATTTTCGGCTCCTCTCTAATCGTTCATTTCCGTAATATATTATCAAGGAAGCATTTAACATTTCATTTTTTCTCCTTACAGAGATATTTTGTCGTTTTTTTCTTCAAATAAATATTTTATATTTATTATCTATATGCATTTTAAGTAAATTTGTCTTTCTAACACATTAAATACCAACTTTTGTGCATTTTTTACACAAACGAATTCTCCATTGTTTAACCATTCTATTTATTTCGAATATGTGTTTGGAATAAAGTGCATAAATATTTTAAGAGCAAGATAGGAAGTTAAAATAATAGTTTTTAAGCTTCAAGGATTTTGAATTGAAATACGGTAATACATTATCTACGCGTGGTGACGAGTAACTGATTATTTATCTTGTGTTGCTTCTATTAAATTCAGATCTTCAACTGCTTTATGCCTCATAGTTTTCCTACTTTCTTTTTATGGCGACAAGTGTTTTGAACATCTTAAATTCTTGTTACTTAATACACATCTAATTTTTTCTATAGAGTATGTTCAGAGAATACTTTTGAAACACTAAAATTGCATCCTTATTTTTATGGGCTCAAGCAAGAAGTTTAATAATATTTTCCCCGCTTCTGTCCGCAAAAGGTTAACGTCTTAACAGTTGGTAGTAGTGTATACAACTCAACACATATTATTTACAAATTATAGCTAATGATTAAATTTTGAGGGAATAAAATCATTGAAAATATTACTAATAGGTAATAAAAGTGGTTCAAGTATAGTATAGGATGAGAAGAAAAATGACGATAGGTGATCAGTCAGTTGACCCGTAACGGGGCGGAGGGAGGATGAAAAAGTAGTACCTAACAGGGGACGTGAGGTCTCAGACACCGCTCTATTTAAAAATTTCTTTTTAAATAGAGCGGTGTCTGTATTGTTCATGTAATTAAGATACGATCCTGTAATTTCCCTCAGATGTTCATTTAGCTTTTTTTAGCACGGGGAAAAATATTTTTGTACTTTAAATCGAAATATACCTTTTCCAAGGAAATTTCGCTAGAGTCTAGATTTTTCGAGAATATCATATGCTGCTTTAAAAATATCTAACTAATCGTAATAAAAATGATTATATTATTCATTAATGATTTAATTTTAATTGTTTATTATATAAAGAACATTTTAGTACCAGAAAATTGATTCTATAAAGTTACGGGAAAATTTTGACAGCCCTTTAACTATTATTATTCCTCACCGTATTTCGAGGAATAATTCAGCCTTCATTTTCCCTAGAACATCATTGCGTAACGCTTGTGAACATTTCAAACAACTCTCAACCTCATCTAGAATAATTTGCATTACGTCTGCATAACGCGAGGAAGATAAATGTGCCTATATCCTCGACTCTAACGTTAAGATCGTAATGTCTACTACTTTTTTTTTTTTTTATTAAATACGTCATCCTTTTGTACACATTCAACAATGTTAAATTTCACAAATTATGGGATGACGTACGAGAAAATTTAACAATACTCCACACTGATAAACAATTTTGATATATACAGAAGAAAATAATTTTGTTCAATAAGAAAGAATATATATAAATATTTACATTAAGATAAATAAAAATAAATAAATAAATAAAAATAGATGAAAGCAAAAGAAAATAAAGTAAAAAAAAAAATAATAATAATAAAAATCAATAAATAAATAATAAAAATAATAATTTAAAAAAATTAATTAAAATGCTTAATGCCTATATATTAAAAAAAAGTAAGTAAAAAAAATTTATCCAAAGAGAAAATGTTCGTGGTCAATTAGAAATGTAATAAGATCTGTAATTTTCTTTTTTGCTGCAGGAAACGAATAATAGTTTTTTAAGTCTTGAGTCCAATTGCCAGAAGAACGAAGATGGAATGAAGAAGTGTGAATGCAATGTTGTATGTAATGTTGAGGATTTCCAATTGATTTGCATCTGCAGAGGTCACTATTTCTAATATGGAATCTTTTCAAGTATGAAGGGAAAGGGCCATGGCCAGTAAAGAAAAAAATTTCATGTCTATTTAAATTCAAAGGAGTAAGTTTAACTTTCGGACGGATTTTGTAGATTAGTCTTCCTGTTATGTCTTGTTCCCATCGTTCTTGCCAATCATTCAGTAGATCTTGTAATAATTTATGCTTTGCAAAACTTCTTGGAAATGGCAAAGGATGCTGTTTTGTTGGTACTAAGAGTCCATTTGCTGTTTGGTTTGCGAGAAAATCGGCTCTATTGTTTCCAGCAGAGGTTGAATGACCTTTAATCCAAGAAATTTTGATATTATCATGATTCATTAGTTGTTGTTGGATTTCAGCTATTAAAGAGTTTGTTGGGTTTAGATTACCAATTGATTTAATGACTGATTGGCTGTCACTGTACATAATTGATGGTAAGTTATTGTGGGTTACAGCATGATCTATTGCTTCTTTTATTGCTAACGCTTCTGCTTGAAAAATAGAGTTGGAGACATTTAGAAGAAATGTGGTTTCGTCAGTTGGAGTTGTGTTATTTAAAATAAGGAAAGCTGCCGTTGTAGCTTGTTTTGTTTTCGAGCCATCTGTGAAGTAACGGAAGGAAGAAATATTAGTGCTTGAATTTTTCAAATTTGGTGAGTTTATTTGTAATGAAGATGTTAAGGAAACACTGGGATGAAATAAAATTGTTTTGATTTTCTTTTCAAAGGAAGACGCTCGAAGAATTCCAAAACATGTGACAACGTCCTTATTAAGTCTGAGTAATGTTCCCATTTTTGCTTCGTAGGAAATTTGAATATCTAAAGGAGGTATTACGGTGATTATTTGTAAAGAACTATTTGCTGTTGTTGCATAAGCTCCTGTTAAATGTAATAACAAAGGACGTTGTAATTTCAAAAGATTTAAATTCAATCTTGTAGTTGGATTGCTTACCCAAATTGGAGATGCATAAGCTATTATTCTGAGAAAAACAGAATCATATAAGCGAGCTCTGAAACGAATATTGTAGCCCCAATATTTTCCTGCCAGGCGTCTTAAATGTTGTAAATAATTGGTTGATTTGGTCTTTAGGTGTTGTATATGTGGTAAGAATGAAAGGTTTTCATCAAGAATGATTCCTAGATACTTTAAAGTCCTTACTCTTTTAATTTTTTCAGTCCCATATTTAATATTTTGATTCTTAGTTTTTCTTCTAAAAAGTAATAAACTTGATTTATCTGTTGAGACTTTCAAATTATAATAATCTGCCCATTTTTTGAATTGTATTAAAGCTGAGTTTGCTTCATCTCCCATGCTCTTTATTGTTTCTTTAACAACGCCAATCACAAAGTCATCTGCGAATGCTTGAATAAAAACTCCTCTTGGCATTGAAGTGTGTAGAATATCTTCTGCTATTAATGACCACAAAAACGGACCGCTGCAAGATCCTTGTGGGACGCCTATCATTTGATTATGAATTACAAATTCATTATTAGAATCCATTATTAATTTTCTGTTTTCAAGCAGACTGTGAAGGAATTTTTTCAAAATATTAGGACACTGTAATTGAGAAATTTTGTTATGGAGTTGTGGATGTGGAATGCTATCAAAAGCTCTTTGAATGTCTAAGGAAATTATTAATTTATGACCTGTTATATTATAATCAAGAAGATTTTCCCAAATATTTTGTAAAGCATCCTCTGTTGAATATCCTTTTTTGAAACCAAATTGATTTTTTGGAAAAAAATTTTGGTAATAAAATTGAACTCTTTTAACAACTATTCTTTCTAAAAGTTTTCCTAATGTTGGTAAAAGTGTTATAGGACGATATGAAAAAACATCTTTAATATCTTTACCTTGTTTGAGAAATAAAATCAATTTTCCAATTTTAAAAACATCTGGAAAATAAGAAAGCTTGAGGCATTTGTTATAAAAGCAATGTAGTAGTTGTGGTAGTTTTTCAAAGATTAGTTTAACTATTGCGTAATCTATTGAATCTAATCCGGGGGCTTTTTTACTATTACAAGAATTCAAAGAATTTTTAATTTCTTCAATTGAAATTTCTGGTTCAACATTTGAAAGATCATTGAAAGATGAATATGTAGTTGTTGAGATCTGGCAGTTAGATAACGGATTTCTTTGCGGTATTGGATAAAGTTCATTTAAAATGAATTCCAAATTTTCTTTTTGCGTAGCTCCGTCATTAAAAATTGGCAAAGTAGTTGGACGCTTAATTTTTTCAAAACAGGATTTATAAGCTTTACCAAATGGATCAGATGCTTGCTTGCAAAAATTGCGCCAACTTTCTGTCTTTCATTTTTTGATGTTTCGGAAATATTGGGCTCTGGCTTTTTTGTATTCAATTTTGACTCTAACATTTTCTTCTGGTGTTGGCTGCTTCTTCAATTTTCTTTTTAATCTATTAAGATTTGTTTTTTCTTTTTGTTGATCATTATTCCACCATTTTACTTCAAATTTGTTTGAAATATCTTTAATTTTAAACGAATTGTTGCAACAATTCTGAATAGTAGTAATAAAATTATTTGAGAATTTATTAAGTTCAAATGGTGTTAAAATATTCTGGCAAGAATCAATGAATGGTGTTAATTTTTCTGAAATCTTTTTTTCAAAGTTTTTAATTCCTTTAGATGTGATTTTATAGCGTTTAATTGCATAAGTCGAAAGCTCTTTTTGAAATTTAAGTGAAATAAATTTATGGTCACTTAGGGAATCTACATCATCTATAACATTCCACTGGTAATTATCATTTTGAATTAAATTTCCTTTAATAAATGTTAAGTCAGGCCAGCCATTTCCATTTTCATGTTCAAAAGTTGGTGAGTCATATGAACTATTTATTAATTGCAAGTCATTTGCTTGGTAAAAATTTATTACTCTTCTTCCTCTTGGATCTTCACCAGCATATCCCCAAGATTTACTTCTACTATTGAAATCACCCATAATTATAATATTTTTATTTGAAATATTTCTCAAAAGACTTTCGAGATTACGTAGAGGGATTCTAACATCTTCTGTTGGTGTTATATAAACTGAAATAATAACAATTGAATCTTCCTTGAAATCAACTGATATTGCTATATGGTTTTCTTTTTGGTCTATTTGAGAAACTATTATATTTGAGTCAGTACTTATAACAGCAGCTTTTTTACTTAAAGAATAAAAAATTTTCCAATTACTAGGTTGTTCTGGTATTTGATCGTTTTTTAAATATGGTTCTTGAATAAGGAAAAACTTCGGTAACATTTGAGTAGATAAAAGTTTTAAAGAACTAGTAGCGATGCTTCTTTTGCCTAAATTTATTTGAATACAATTCAAAGAGTTAAAAGAATACTTTGAGAACTGAATATTAGAAGAAGGAAAAATTGTAGATGAAGTAAACAAATTCGGATGAGACAAATGAAGAAGAGAGGAAGGAAAGTTAATAGAAAACACAGTATTATTCGTCATAATTGATATTCGATTTCAACTTTTGAAGAACAGAAAGATAATATGGACAAGATGAGTCAGAAGCAGGGTGATCAATCAAATATAAAGGAGAAGAGCTTGGAAGAGATTTAACGCAATTTGCGCATTTCGTGAAATTGCTAAAGCATTCATGTTGAGGGTGATTTCCAGAACAGAAAGTGCATTTTTGCAAATTACTTTGGCATTTGCTAGACAAGTGTCCAAATGCTTGGCAAAAATAACACCTTTTTACATTAATATATTCTCTCAATTTGTAAGTTTCCCATTCATTTTGTAAAAATTTGCATTTCATGAGTATGTTAAATGTGAAAGGTTCGCACTCTATTACGAAATTCTGTCGATCGTTTCTTGTTTTGTAATTGAAATTAATTTTGAAGTTTAAATTTTTTCCTGTATTTTCAAAAATAATGTGGTTTATGTGTTCAGTTGTTGTTTCTTTAGGTAATCCTTGAATTAAAATCTTTGGGTTTATTGTAGTTGTAGTTTTAATTCTCGTATTAAGCTGTATGTTAGGTATTGTTAAGAGAGCTTTTTGTAGTTTTTCTTTGTCTATTTTATTGTAAAGATCTATAGCCAGACCTCCATTCC
This sequence comes from Uloborus diversus, assembly GCF_026930045.1. Lineage (NCBI taxonomy): Eukaryota > Metazoa > Arthropoda > Arachnida > Araneae > Uloboridae > Uloborus > Uloborus diversus. The sequence continues at coordinate 91,988,509 of NC_072731.1, read as the reverse complement.
TAATAACACGTAACTTGTGAATACGTATGTTGTCGCTTGCTGGATTGTATTCTTTTTTCAAAAGTAATTTTAAATCGAAAGAAGAAGTATTTTCACGAAGAGGGTAGACTAAGACGGTATATAATTTTGGATTTTTCTTCATTACATCAGCATACGAATGTTTATATAAAGGAGAAGCCGTTTGATTATCGGTAGGTTTCAATTCTGTAAACGTTTTAGAAAGACTATTAAGTGAATGAACAGGAGAAAATTTAGTGTTGTCATTTTGAAGATGAGCTTTTAGAGGTGTATCAAGCTCACTCTGTGTTGGAGAAGTGTCGACTACTTCGTAAATTTCATTTTGAAAGTCTAATCCATCAGAGGAATGCGTAGGGAAAATAACATGATTAGTATTCTGAAGGTTGAAAATATTATCTTCTTCAATTCCTACCTGGTTTTCTGCATCTTTGTGAGTTGAGGTAGTTTTCATAGTAGTGTACAATAGGTTTGTGGTAGTTCGATCTTCTTGAGTTCCTACGTCTTTATACTGTTTTTTAATTTTTAAAGTGTCAAAGTCAGATATAGCAACTCCTTTCAAGGAAAAATCTTCATTTCCTGTCAGTTTAGTAATAAGTGAAGAAGGTGACAAATTATTATTTTGTGCTATAGATGAAATAAGATCTTGACAGGAAATATTATCCGAGTCAATAATTCTTGACTGCAGAATTGTTAATATATTTATAAAAAAAGATCTGCATTCTTCCTTAAAGAAGTATCTCTTGTTTGCATTAGTTTTGGCATTAATAATATATTTAATGCAATCAATTAATTCATTAGAAGTGTGTTTAATAGTTGGTCTCAAAACTACTTTATCTGCTGGCTGAATGCCAAACAAATCTGCTATATTTCTTTGAGAAGATGTTTCATTCACATTATCACACGAGGAATCATTTTCTGAAGATGTTAAATCAATTGCATGAATTTTCGTCTCATTAACAGTAGGTACTAGTGCTGCAGTTGAAATTAATGGCGATTTCTGAAATTCAAAATCACTTTCCATTGTTGTACTTTAAATTTGTTTTCATTAAATACTGCAATTGCATAAGCTAAGGCAAAAGCAGAAATATCGCCAACAATGAAAAGAAAAATCCGCCAATCTTTGGAACGAAGTATTTCAATTTGAAATGTTCATACAGAAGTAAAAATATGAAAGTTCGTTATGTGAAAAAACAGTTAAGACACATTAAAGTTTCACAAAGTAAATTTGTGAGTCCAGAAGCTTAATGCAAAAGTCAATTTCAAATGATATTAGCACATTTGACATGAAGCTAAGTCATTGTAAGTTTAAATTTATCGATCATATAATATCATACAAACTTCAATGTGTTTTTCCCAAAATTACGTACTTTCTTTAAAATTGAGCAAAATTCATAGAAAAAGATACCTGCATGTTCCTCATTGAAAGCTTCATCAGATTACATCAGAAAAAAATATAATTAACAAAAATTTGTTGCTAATATCATTAAAAAACACGGAGCGTAAAATTAGCAAAACAACAAAGCTTAATTCACTGTTGCCACACCTAATGTCTACTACTGTCGAAAATAGTCACACTGAGGTAGAGGTGCTGTCTCACAGACCGCTTCTAAAGAATACAATGAAATTTAAACCAGATGCATTTGCCTGAAGATACTTATAATCAAGGTGGGAGTCCAAGCTCAGAAAACAAAAAGCTATAGGGAAAACCATTCAATCGGACTTAAAATGAAATAAGGGCGATCGGATGAACTTTTGAGCGGTCTGTGAGACCGCATCTCCCCTGTTAAGGGTTAAAGAACTTTAGTAAACAACTTTTCTCTGAATACTTAGTATTAAGAAACTTTATCGTGTCATGAAACACTTTCGAGTGACAAGATATACTGATAAAAATGAAAATAGTAATTTTGACTGATAGGGATTCATTTAGTTTCAAATAAAAATATATCACACTTTAAAATAATAAAAAATGGAATATATTCGTTTCGGTTAGTGTTTTTTTTTTTTTTCAAAAAAAATCAAAATGCAGTAGCAAATATTTTTTTAGCCATCAACCACTCCACGAATTTTTAAATGAAATTGTATTAAGTGAAGAAACGGTAGAAAGAAAAAACAGATTTTTGAATGAGCAGGATTTTGATAAAAATTGAAACTTTGAATGAGTTACCAGTGTTATGGAAACGATTGATGTGTGCGTGTTTATTTGGATTACTTAATATTATTTCTGTAAAGAAAAATGTTCTGTTCATTAAGAATTTATGACGTGCATCAAAGAAACTTATAAGGCGATATCCGCTTTGGTGTCAGTATCTAGTATATTTTACTGACATTTATGAAAAGTCACTACAACTAACAACTCTTTATTTTGCGTAAGACCTGCTGTTGATAATTTCCGTTACGTTAAGAATTTCCCAGTTTCTAAAACAATACAAAAAGTCCAATTACCTCTCTGTTTTTGTATTGCGGTGTGAAAATTACTTTTGAAGAAAATACAATATCTTAAACTAATTTTACTAAAGCTAGGTGATGAAAAATTTAGCAAAACATAGCTGATTATTTTAGCTAGCTATAGTTTTCATTTTTTACATGCCCATTTAATTAGAGATGCTGCATTGTGTTCCTTCCAGCCAAGTGTTTTTTACTTCCTTTTACGAAAAAGGAAGTATTGCATTCGCGAAAAATTTTTCACTCAAAATTCGACCTTAAATTCTATTTTGCTCACCCACGAATTAATGTCGAGTTTTTTTTTTTTTTTTTAAATCCCGACCACGCGCGGATAATTGCCTAAAAACGTATAAAAACCCGAAGTATCCATTTTACATTCCCCGAGTTCATTACAACGACTTTTCTCGTGACGTCCGTATGTACGTATGTATGTATAGGCGTATGTGCGTATGTGCGTATGTACGAATGTGCGTATTTGCGGATGTGCGTATGTGTGGATGTGCGTATGTGCGCATGTATGTCGCATAACTCAAGAACGGTATGTCCTACAAAGTTGAAATTTGGTACGTAGACTCCTAGTAGGGTCTAGTTGTGCAGCTCCCCTTTTGGTTGTATTCTGGTGTTTCCAAAGGAGTCTTTTGCCTCTTTTTGGGGGAAATCATTCCTAACTTCGAAGTATGCTCAGGTGGTGTTATAATTTTGCGGACTCTTGGCGATATATCGCTAAGGGTCCGCTTTTTTTTAAAAAATCTGATTTCAGTTTGGCCACTGGTGGTTATATTTAAAGAGTAAACTATTGAATCACATTAAAATTGCCAATAATGGGAAAATTACATTAAAATTGGAGTGAAAAGAAGTCATGTGATGCACACATTAGCTCGTTTTTTTTTTTTTTTTTTGTAAATAGTTTTTGAAAATTTCTGTAGTTTTTTTCCGTCAAATAGTATTTATAAGACAGCTATGTGATTCGTCTTATAAATGCTTGAAACGGAGCAAACTCGTGGCTGCTTTCCATCCATTTATCACATTACATGTATCAACAAAAGTTTCGTGCCTTTTATTTGTAAACATTAATGTACATTTCAAAAAATGGCCCTAAAAGCAAACCACTTTAAATGCAAAAATTATTGTCGCTGTTTACTCTTAAAGGTAAAATAAGAACTGTTTTCATCATTCTATTTAATTCAATAAATGAACATTACCATTTTCAAATAATAACATCATAATAAAAGTATATTTAATTTAATTATTCCGTCACCATTTTTACAGCTTGAAGGGAAAAAATAGCAACGCCATAAACATCTTCTGTATGCTCATTGGCCTAATCAAGTAACATGAATATTTTTGTTTATGGGGTTAAAGATAATGGGAAAGCAATTTGTTTTCCTATTACCGCTATATTCCTATCTCGTTATTTTAACACTGTATCGTCTGCACAGCTATTCTTCAGAACTCTGATAAAAGTGTTGTACCGCCGGGAGCTATAGCATGGAGTTGTGAATTATTTTTCTCACGTATCAAATTGAGAACGAAGTAATTCTTCTCCCTATGGGTCCAATAAAACATTGAAACAAACTGAATAACATTTTATGGTTTGATTTTTTTCCATTCAGGATCTAATTGGCCAGTATATGGAATTATTTCAATAGGTGCTAGTTTTTGGATTTTTCCATTAGTCGAGACTATATTATTAGTACTTAAAATCTATTTTTACTAAGTTTTACATATGTATTTGTACTTATGCAAACTTATTTAAAATACATTTTTGCTTTTAGTTGAAATTAGCTCAATTAATTAACTTGCTCATTAACCGTTTTTTCTTTTCTTTTTTTAAAATTTTATTTTAATTCATAATTATTTTTATTAAGAATATGACTCAAATACTATCAAGGTGACAAATATTTATAACTGAAAATATACTCATTTCTGTGTTTGTTAACGAGAAACACAGCTTTGGGTATTTTTAAAAAATCTCCTTTGATATTTCAAAAACAAACTGCTTTCTCAACAAGAATAATTGAAAGAAGATATGGATTGCTGACAATATTGTGGTGTTTGAAATATTCTTACAACCCACATTAACTTTTAATACTGAAAGAAAAAAAATGTTTAGCATTAATTTTATTAATGAAAATGACATGCCAAATGGAAATTAGTAGGGTCTGGTGGGGGAAAGTGGTCAATGGGGTAAAGTGGTCATACGTCAAATAAATGGCTATAGCTTGGAAAGAAATGTTCGAATGAATGTAAAAATTTTACTTTAGAGTAAGGCAGTTAGAAACTACATTTTGAATACGAAATTTTACAACTGGCAAAATTTAATTCGGTAAAAAAAAATATTTTGCGTGAATATGAAAAATTTTAAAATCTAAACACCTATTTTAACATTCTTGGGAAATTTTGTTTGTTAGAATTTGGAACAGATTGACTATACAGGAAGCTTCCTACATGTCTCAAGAACTCTTACTCATTAGCAGTTAGCTGAATCTATTTTACATAATTTTTTAGAACAATTTAAGTAAGATGGGGTAAAGTGGTCATAATATTAGGCTTAACGAATATTGTTCTTCTAATGTCACTTAATCTTTAGGTATAAGGAAGATACATATTAATTTTCCTTAATATGTATTTTTTTACAGTAAACGGGGTTAAATATACGAGTATATGCGTATATATACGCATATATACTCGTGTAGACATGTACATATACGTATTCACATAAATGCGCCAATAAATACGTATTTAGGTATCTGTAAGTATTTTTAATCCATATAGCTATACATTCTACTATACACGTGTATGCTCGCTTATACTCGTATATATAAGAACACTTATATACTCAGGTAGACACGCATATACGCGTACGTACTCGAGTAGACACATACAATATAATATAAAGATGTACAGGGTGAGTTTATATTCTTGAGCAAATTATTAAAAGGTGTTAGAGGAGAGAATAAAAAGCAAGAATCAATAAGGAAATATGGTCACAAACACAATGCTGACGCGCTACATGCACGCAAAGTGAGAAATTGATGGATGCAAAAAAAGTCACAAATATATATATATATATATATATATATATATATATATATATATATATATATATATATATATATATATATATATATATATATATATATATATATATATATATATATATATATATATATATATATATATATATATATATATATATATAACACAAATACAATTTTACACAACATTTTATTACTTAAGAAAGTTTTAAAGCGATTGATGAAATTTGCGAAATTCGGCTGTAATACATGCGTCGCATTCACAGATCCCTCTCTGTTGCAATAACGAGACTTTTGAAAAACTTTCATCAGCCGCTGCGCCTTTGTTGCGATACGTGTATTAAAGCTACTACAGACCGTAACTTTCAACAACTGCTTTAAGTATTTCTTAAAAACTAAAATGTTAGATGAAATCATCTTTGTGCAACAAATTTGTGCCCTGCTTTGCATCCATCAGTTTCTGGCTTCGTGTGCATGTAGCGCGTCAGTGATTATAACGTCCTAATGATTCTTTGCTTCTTATCCTCCCCTCTCACACCCGTTTGATTTTGCCCAAGAGCTTCGATTCACTCTGCAGGCCAACATGTATATAAGCGTATATTCTCGTGTATACATACATGTACTGGTGTATACACGTAAATGTACGTCTATACGTCTATACAGGTATATAATCGTCTTTACACGTGTACGTGCGTATGTACTCGTGCTTCCATATTATATATACGTGAGTAGACACGTACAAAGACGCACTGGATGTATCCACGAATTAACTCGTGTATACTCGTATATGTACGTATGTACACTTATATATGCGTATGTACGTCTACTATACACATATATACTCAAGTATGCACGTATTTTCTCGAGATACAAGTGCAGACGCGCATATGATGTTCGTTTATACGCGTATATACTCGTATAAACACATGACACGTACATATACGTAACACGTATATACATGTGACACGTATGTACTCATGTAGACACGTATACACTCCTGTAGGTAATCACGTATACATGCTTATATACTCGTATATACACGTATATACTTGAGTAGGCACGTGCATGCATGTATCCGATGTATACATGTATCTACTCATATAGGAATGTGTTTACTCGTATGTGTCGACACGTATATATTCGTGTATACACGCATGTACTCGTGAATATACTTGTAACTATAAAAACAACTGAAATATACAAGTATTAGGGTTCTTCATAAAGGTTTTGCATCTATTTTTAACTATGACCACTTTACCCCATGCTATGACCACTTTCCCCCACCCCATGGGGTAAAGTGGTCATAAAAACATAGGAAAAAGAAAGTTCTATAAAACTACTAAAATCAATACTTTTCTTTCTAAAATTCAATGTACCGTGTTCTTTAATAATGCAATGTAAAATAACAACAAAAAAAGTTGAAGTGTTTAAATAATTTGTTGCATTTATTATCCACCTAAGTTGGAAACCTACGATTTTATGACCACTTTACCCCACCAGACCCTATGTTGTGTTTATCCCGACTTTTTCTTTTTTTGGATATATCTTATGAACTCTAATGTATAATCTTTCATGTAATCGAGACTTTAAAATTCTGCTATTCGCAAAATCGGAAATATTTTGATAATTGGGAAATTGGCGATCTTAATTTATTGCCGCTACGGTTTTGGCAAGAGTACCTGTGCGCAAAATGCTTTTCCTTTGGATCCTGAACGTATGTGAACGAACTATGCTTAGAAGACAAGTAATAATAATAATAATAATAAATATAATAAACTGAAAGTGACGACTATTTACTGTTCCAAATGGAACGATTGTTCTTTCTCCATTCAATTCAAGTAAATATGACAATTTTGATAATGTTTATCAACATTTGTTTACTATGTTTTTTTAACAGACATTGAAGACTTTTTCGATTTTATTCCTTTAGTTTGAAAGGTTTTTATTTCGGCGTTTCAAGGATAGCCTGAAAGGGAACCTATGTTACTTTAAGAAGCCGAACTGCCTTTCTTAGTTCAAGCCAATAAAATATAGTTGAAACCTAAAGTGTTGCATAGTATTAATTTTACCACATTTCCTATGAATCATGTGATGAATGTGCAAAGTTTACTGAATCATAATGATCGATATCCTAGACTACGAACCTTAGGGCACTTATCTCACATTTTCAGACTCAAATTCAAAATTATATGTTAGGGGAAAGACCTTTGTAATGCCTGTGCTTAAACTGGTCACTTGTATATTTATACCCTTACAAATTTGAAAAATAGCTTAGTTTAAGGTGCTTTTAATAAATGTTTGACAGTTATTAAAAAATCAACCTTAACCTTTTTGTGTAACTGAATTTGATATAAAGTCTGTATAATATATTTTAAAACGCAAATAGATAGGATTTTTTGAGGCAGGGAGAAATAAAATTGATGTAAGTGGAGTTTTCAGCTTTCGAGAAAACGCGTTTAAAGTTCAGATCCTAGGTAGGCTTTTATTAAATTTTGATTCTAAACCATGCTCTATAGTGACACCCACTGAAGCAACTAGAACCATCTCCAGTTCTAAAACAGAGAAAAAGTTATTCTACCACTTGTACAGATAATCTTCATTTTTCTTTAAATTTTGACACCCCCTTTGTTTTTTACAGCCTTATTTTATTCTTAAAAACCAGTTTTTAATGTTATAAAGGTATCCTAAAATGTAAATGCAACGTTAGCTTATTGAGAAAATATTTATTTGGTGCTAGTATATCGATCTTGATAGCAAGAAAGTTAGCTTGTTTATTTCTAGATGAACATTCTTGTCATGTTATCATATTGGGTACATTTCTATGTATTTTATACTTGTATTAATATTTTTTGATCCTTGCTACTTTCACACTTTTTTTAAAAAAATCTTTTCTGTTCTTTAATTAACTGAAACCATTTTAAGCTGTGTGTCGATAAATTTTATGTTCGTGATCTGGTTAACTAAATTTTTAGACATTTTGTATGAATTCGATGTGTCAAAATGGCTATATAAAGTTTTCATGTGGGATGAAATATCGTATCATTTCTTCTTATGACTTATTTAAGGGACGCTTCATGTCATTTCGAAACGGATAGCCATCTTCAATTCCTGCCTTCGTTCCCCCAAGGCATTGAATCATTTCTGAATCATTTTTGCTCCTCCCACAAAATATAGCTACGGTTTTCTTATGGTCAAAATTGTCATACAGCTTGGAAAAAAATCTTTCTGGAGCCGTTATTTCTCATGGGGATATTTAAAGGTCATCCTTGAATAAAACAGTCTTTATCCATTTATATTCTTTTATTACTCTATTCAAGCTTTTTTCTTATGTTGACCAATACAATCGCTTGAAAAAACTTCAGTAAAAAAAACGCATTACTTCTCGATTGTATTTTTTTCTTCGCTAATCTCTCAGTAAAATAATACAAAAATGATATTCTAATAAAATGCGTGTAATATTCTGGAAATAATTCATATTTTCTTAAAACTGTATCTGTTCAAAATGTTATTTAGTATAGTTTAAGGAGTGTCCTAAGAGTTCAGCGATTCTCAACCGATCAGAGCAATTTGGCAAGCTTTTTATTCTATGATTAGAAAAGGAATAAAATACATATTAGTAAAACTTTTGGCTTACTTTCCGGATAAATTTTCATTTGCAATTAATGAAAATATATCAACAGATACTAATAGAAGGAATTTTAATGCCTGTTCTTCGAAAAAAGAAAACAAAAATCTCCTAACACGAGAAATACTTTTAATGTAGATATTAGCTTTCCTTGTAGACAATATATCAATAAAATGTGTTGTCCCTAGTTTCGACAACATTTCAACCCCCCCCCCCCTTTAATATATCAAAAGGTATGGTTGAAACTAAAAAACAGGGGGTAAAAAATAAAGTGTCGGTGAATCTGGGGAGACACCGATAAATTATGAGTCGAATCTTGTCTGTAATTTAATTTATAAATCATCATTCGGCTTCGTCTGCCAATTCAGCTAATAGAAATCCTTACACACAAACACACACACACACAGATACAGACAGAGATAATGAGAATTAATTTTTAAAGATTATCTTTGAAGGTAGAAATACATTTACATAACTAAAGTCAAATGGGCTCAGTGTTAAAATCTCGATTTAATTCCTTTGCTTTCTCATTTTATTCTTGAATTTAGAACAGATACTTTACGGAATACTTTCATAGTTTCATTGAAAGTTAACATAAGATATTTTTTGTCCAGTTTCTTTAAGAAAGTTAACGCTTTTTTTTTGTTCCTCTTTACTGCTTATTCTTGTCTCCCGAAACTGAAACAAACTGAGTTCCTTCTCCCATAAGCATGTAATCTTGCTTGACACGTTGGTGCAACAGCTGCTGACATAGCAAGAACATTCTTTCAACAAACTTCTTCTTTGTTATTAATTTTCCTTTGTGTCACTCTTCTTTACACAAATAAATTCCCCAAACGAAAGGTTTGGCTCAGTTATTCCTCTAAATACTTTGACATAAAAAGTGAAATGCGTTTTCATATTTTGCGTGATTTAGGATAATAAAATACAGTTTCTGTCATTTTTTTCTTTTGATCGAAATTTTCTTTTCCTTTCTTTTTTTTCTTCCTTCAATGTATTATGCTCGTTCGTGCAGTATTACGATACATAAAGCAAACTGAAACCCTTTTCCAGTATAATATAAAATAAATTGTCTCTAATTGTGTATATTGGTATACTGAAATAAATATTTTGGATATCCTGATTTGGGTATTTTTTACTTATGAAATACTTATACTATCCATCTTTGAATAGGGTGGAATCAAAAGCGAATCAATGCATTAAATTAGTATCAACCATAACCATTACTTTCCCACAAATTCTATTTCAAACTTATTTATATACTAGTGGTACCCGCACGGCTTTGCCCGTAATAGAAAATTGAAAGGTCTTTTGGCTCGCCTGTATATTTACAAATAATGTATGGTGAATTTCATCGCCAATTGGCTTATGCTCATGTTATGGTTCCCCGTTATGGTAATTTCGTAATTTACTCATCCATCTTATGATAATTTTGTTCTTAAAATCGGAATAGAAAAATAACCACTTCGAATTTTCGAAAAATCGCTTCAAGGTGCACACCCCATGCTACAAACTAACTTCGTGCCGAATTTCATTAAAATCGGCCGAACGGTCTAGGCGCTATGCGCGTCACAGAGATCCAGACATCCAGACATCCTACAGACATCCTACAGACATCCAGATATCCTCCGGATAGAGAGACTTTCAGCTTTATTATTAGTAAAGATAAGGGAACTAATACAAATATATTGAAAAAACAATGCATTTTATTTAGCTTCTTAGCTACCTTTTATGTTTTCTAGCACTTATGCGCTGAATTACTTTCCATTCAATACCCTTTGACTAATGTTGTTAGGAAAAGTAAACAATTAAATATTTTTTTTCTCAATCGCATAAATTTGTGGACAATGATTTAAATCAAAACTGAGTGGATATGTATGCCTTATCTGAGTATAGCGTGCACTGTAACTTGCTCACTTGTTATATTTATTGCGTACATTTTTTCTGAGTATTATTTATTGTTTTGGTGTTTTCAAAGTTTTCTTTCCCTACATTCTGGTTACACTGAAATGGTGTATCTTCTGCGGTTACAACTGCGTGATGTGTATTTTATCCCATTTAAATACTATATTGGGAAGTTTGAAAATACATCGTATTTAAAGAGAGTTTGTGCAAAATTAATTATACTGACTGAAACCAAATGAGCTTCTATACTCATGATCACAAATCTGTAAATAAACTGTTTCCCAACAGTTTGATCAATTATGGAGTCAAAACTATAGCTTCTGTGGTTTCTGAGACAAGATGAAGGGCAGAACTATATTTTCGTACTTTCGGATTTATATTTTCGTATTGCATTTAGTGTTAAATTTAAAGTACTGTAGTGCGAATGGGCAGTCCAAAACTTTTTTTCGGCCAACAAAAATGACGTAACCATTTAGACAGTTCAACAACTAACTGTCTGCTAATTACAGCAACAACAAATTTTCACCCAATACTGATAGAAATGTTTACAATACACATTAAAAGCAAATAATAAGTCCTTTAGTGATTCACATTAACGAAAATGTCACTTTTCGGGGTTCAAAAATTATTCTACAATATATTAATGGTTAACCATTGTTAAACGAGCTGATGTGTGCATCACATGACTTACTTTTACTCCAATTTAATATCATTTCCCCATTATTGGCAATTTTAATGTAATTCAATCGTTTACTCTCTAAATATCACCAACAATGACCAAATTAAACCCAAATTTAAATAAAAAAATAAAGGTGGATTATAGGGTGCCATGAGAAAATTCTAATTCTTCAAAGGATGCCGCGAGTCAAAAAAGTTTGTACTCTCTAAATACCACCAACAGTGTCCAAATTGAAACCAGATTTTAAAAAAATAATTAAATAAAACAAAAAATAAATTTAAAAAAAAAATGCCGAATTTGTCGCACTTGGCGACCAAAAGACTGGCGATATATCGCCAAGTGTCCGACAAATTATAACACAACTTGAGTTTATATCGAAATTAACAATGATTTCCCTCGAAAAAGGGGCAAAAGACCCCCTTAGGAACATCCGAATGCAACCAAAAGAGAAGGTGCACAACTAGACCCCACTAGGAGTCTAGGCACCAAATTTCAACTTTCTAAGGCATACCGTTTTTGAGTTATGCGAGATACATACACACCTACACACATACGCACATATGCACATAAGCACATACATACGTACATACGGACGTCACGAGAAAATTCGTTGTAATTAACTTGGTAGACGTCAAAATGGATATTTCGGATGTCTGTACGTTCCTCGGCACATATCCACGTCTGGTCGGGTCGAAAAAAAAAACCTCAACATTCATTCGGGGATGAGAAAAATGGAAATTAAGGCCGATTTTTGAGTGAAATTTTCTTCGCGAATACAATACTTCCTTTTTTGTGAAAGAAAGTAAAAACTGATGTCAAAGTCTTCAAAAATATTAAAATAAAATAAAACCTTTTGAATAATTATTTTTGCAAATCCTAAAATAACCCTGCCATACAAAACGGTTCTTCATTATGTACAAACATCAATGCATCATAAATATACGTGTTCCTTTGCTAACTCCTTGCATTGCCAAGGGCTGTGCTTTATCATGTTTCTCACATTTTTATTTCGTGATGAAGTGGTAGCATAATTGAATAGATAGACGGAGCAGAAAAGGAGGGACGGATGAAAGTCAACATTGGACTTCGGTGAAATCGATGGTAACCATGTTTGGGGGAGAAAATGAGTCCTCTTATTCGCTGTTAAAGGCTATGATTTTGAATTAGTTGCTGCCTTGGGCATTATTCTGAAAAATTAGATTTGATTGTTCGCTTGGTAAAACTGGTCAAGCAAACACAGGTATTGAAAAGAACAAGACTAGTTTATTTATATTTAGTTTTCAAGTATTTGTCTTAGGAAAGACTGTTGAAAATAGGAATTATGACATTTTATCGCAAAACTGTAGCTGGAAAGAATGCAAAAAATAGTAAAGAAAAAGCCATAATTCTGATCTTTTACAAACAAGCACGAAATACTGCAAACGTACACATATTAATAGAAATTCAAGCATTTTACTCACAGGACTATCTGTGTTGTCATACTAGACTTTAAAGTAAAAAGGATTTTATTTACGTTCGTGAAATTTTAGAAAAAGGTCAAAGTATATCTCCATGCCTCCATTTTCCAAAATTGACCAGTGGTTGACTGAACAATTTTATTGCAAGAGTTCATGTATGCATCATGAATGGGAATTCATGTATGCTTCAGATTTTCAGCAAAATTCAAAGCATACATGAATTTCCATTACAGAAAAGAGACATTCCAACAAAAACAAAATTTATTTTCTATTTTTGTTCTAATAGTATTTTTTTTTTTTTTCCTTTTTTCAAACTCCGATACAAAAGCTTGCTAGAAACTTTACAGATTTCAATATTAAGCATACGTTGTGACATAAAGTTAATTTACAGAAAGAAAACCGTTTACATTTCAATGTAACAATTATTTATCTTATTTTTTAGGTTTCATTTTTTTTTCTTCATTTTGAGACACATATATTTTGAAAGTATATAATGTCTCCATTGCAAAAAGTCATTCTATAAAGCAATGGGGTGGTTATTTTATTTTTATTCGTTTTCCAAAACGACGTAAAAGTTTTGTCTGAAGTAAATAATGGTCGAAGCGATACTGCCATTGTTATCGGAGATAACTCTTTTCCATCATTCTTTATAATTGTCGCAATCAATCATTTACGGTGTCAAAAAGGACTGACAGTTGGATGCATACATCCTTTCGAAATGAAACCTACTGGCAGAAAACTATTCTAAAATTATTTAAGGTATCATTTTTTTGTGCATTTCCAGGCGGTTCGATTTTATATGACAGTAAATTTATATTGAGCAGACAAGTAGTGACTGCATTTATGAAATGCAAACAAATAAATGGTAAATAGTTTAAATAAAAGTTAAAAAGGCAGAGAGCGAAACAATGATGGTTTGAAGTTTTCCTTCTGGTAAATTTGAGATCAGAAAACTGTTTAGAAATTGCTGTAAAACGGATGAAGCTTTCAACAATATGATAAAACCACTTTCTGCAAAATATCCTATATTTCAGGAGCAAGAATATAAAGATAAATGTATGTTCCAAAGTATGCACTATACAGGTTAATAGAAATCAACAGTGTTTTAATGCACAAAATTAGCAGATTACTGCATGCACGTGTTTTGGAGTTACAGGGAACCTCTTTTTCAAAGCAAAATAGTGAGCTTTAGGATGTAAACACATCCGGTAGAAGCCGTTTCCTTACATCCAAAAGCTCCTTACTTTGTATTGAAAAAGGGGTTCACTGAAACTCCAAAACACGAATAGGCAGTAACATGCTAAGTTTAGGCGTTAAAACGTTGTTGATTAATATTTACTTCTCTGCACAGAGGTATTTATTTATTCCTTACTATGCAGGTTGTCTGAAAAGTCCTTGACACTTTTTAAAAGTCATAGAAAAGCAACTAATTGTCGTATGAATACAGATTGCACTATAATACTTCCAAGGTTCAAGATTTTTTTTTATGACGTCGTAAAAAAGGGGAAAAAAAGAAAAAGGAAATGATTATGAGTTGATCTTGGGACGGCTCTGAAGTCCCAGCAAGAAAAACATACGTAAGATGAGGTTTTTAACATTTTTTATTGAACATAAATCAATACCTTTCATTACTAGAGTTCAGTGTGTGCACCGTATATTGCTCGAACCACTGGACTTTCCACTTTTCTTTCTTTTCTTTTTTTTTAATATTTCTTTAATTTTTTTCGATATCGTAGAAATGTCTTGAACCTGTGAAGTACAACTGTGCAAACTGCATATTCATGCAACAATGTGTTATTTTTTATGAAATTTTAAACTGTGCAAAGGATTTTTTTTTTTTGTGCTCCGTTTCTTTGCGTTTGTCATCTAAGTAGAAAAAACGTGCAAAGTAAATTCATTAGCGAGTGTGAACTAAAATTATATAAACGTTATGAAAAACAGTAAAAAAGTCTCAAATCTGCAAAGAATAAAAACAACATAGTTTTTTTCTTTTTGTCCATTTCTGTTCTTGAAAAAAAAAAGCCTTGTTGATTACGAATGTTTTATCCTAAAGGTATTTATTTCCGAGTTTTAACTATCACGGTCAAAAAGGTTTACTGTGAGAACAATTTGTTACTTTTCTTTGAATTTTTAGACTGTAAAAGGTTTTTCAGAATTTTTGTTTTTCGTACTTTATTTCAATGGGTTTTTCGTTCGTAGTCCAAGTAGAAGAAAACTTAAAATAAGTTTATTAGCGAGTGTGAGCTAAAAATATAAAAATATATACGCGTTACGCAAAACAGTTTAAAAATCTCAAACCAACCAAAAATTAAAAGCACTATAACCACCTCCGTTTTTGTGTCAATTTCTGTTCTTTTTTAGTGTTGTTTTACTCAAAAATGTTACTCAAAACGTTTTACTCAAAATGTCTTTATTTCTGAGTTTTACCTATTATGATCAAAAAAATTTAATAACAAACAACAATCAATTAAAGGACTCAAAAAACGCAAATAATACTAGACAAATAATAGTGCAAAACTTCTTAGGTGCATAAAATCAATTATTATGTAATATTGCTATTACAGGATCACAATATTTGAACAAAAACCAACATTACTGCAATTTACAAAAATATAAATCACTTATACTGCTAGAATAATGCTACAGCATAAGAAACTTCGGTGGTTGTTAATGCAATTTTCGAAAAACCTAATTGCTTCTTGGAACTTTTTTATTGTCAGAGGAAGAGTCATAAAGGGAATCCCCGGAGTTTTTATTTCAAAATAACTCTTTTTCCACGCACCAAATACTTGATCTAAATGTTGTGGCCTTTATGAGTGCCACTGACTTTTTCTGGATAGAACCGAATCAAAACCACGTAATGAATTTGGGGAAAAAATGCATTGGAATTTGTTTGCGATAATAAAATTTTAGTTGTTCAACGTTTCATTTTCATCTAATTATACGCTTAATTGCGATAATAGCATAATGTAAGTAATAAACCAAGATTTAAAAAATCAAAGCTTTTAGAAAACAACGTAAAAAATGTTTACGTGATGAAAAGAAAAAGAAAAATTTAAGCAGCGATTTTTAATAAGATAATTGCATTGTGAGTATAAGATTTTTTTTCTGAATTTAAAGAAATTGTATTTTTAGTAATGTGAAGCACCTAGAAGCAAAGGGGTGTAAGTGCCAAAATTGCTTATTTCGAGATAATTAGTACAAATGGTAGGGAAAACTCACTTCTGTTTTCGGACTAAAGACAGGGAGAGTCGAGCACACTGATACAAGGGGTACATAGCTACACTGACAGTATGTTGACAATGAAACGAGGGAGAAGTTCGAACGAGGGAGAGTGACATAAAGATGTGGCTAGTGGTGCCCCTGTCCTTATCAATGTTTGATCACCCATCAGTTGAAAACAAGTTATCAAAGGGGCGCAGCATGTGTCCATAATTGCTGAGTAATTTATCGCCGTTTTGTTTGTAAACACATTGCAGATGCAGAACAGCGATCATCAACTAGAGTTATACGCACAGGTTATAGTGAATCGATTTCCCATTGCGTTTTTTTTTCTACTTTGTTGGCTTTGTTGCCCTCATGGGGAACATTGAAACGTTCGATGGTGGGGTACTTTGATACGTATCAATTTGCCCAACCATAGAATGCATCATTGTGTGTCGAATTCAGTGTCAAAACGATGAGCAAGAAAAGTTCAGTCCTAACTGTTATGCACAACAGGTAGTTACTGTTAATCAGGAAGCTCAATTGACCAAGTACTAACTGCTTTGTAGTAAAATGCATTTCGGGTTACACTAAAAAAGATTTCCCCTTTTTGTATTTGAACGTCCTGATGCATGGGAACAAAAAAAAAAAAAAAGGCTGGCTGATGAGAAAATGTCTTCTACTACGACATTTTCTGTCGATTCTGTCTTGTCTATTCTCTTTTTATATAGTGCAATGACTCATGATGATGAAATCATTATTTATAATGTTGTTATTCAATGTTGTTCAACCACACTATTGAATGAGGTATTTTTCTGATTATTTGTTTCGCGTCAATTGTTTACTCTGTGTGCGTAGTTTCTTGTTATTTTTTATTCATAATTTTTACTCAATGTGGGATATCCAAAGACAAATGTATACCTACCTACTATAACAAATTGATGCTGCTAAGTTTTGTAACCATCGCAACATCAGAAATGTAATTAATGTTAGTTTCGAGTCACTGTAACAAAAAGTTTCAAATAAGCAGGTTTGCCAACATCGTTTGCAAAACAAATAAACCAGCAATGAAAAACAGAAAGAAAAAAGTGTTCTTTAAAACTTATTTTTAACCGACTTCAAAGGAGGTTATGTATTCGTGTGCGGCTTTTTATGTTTGTTTTCTTGTTTCTCAAAAATGCCTGGACCGTTTTGAAAACCTCTTTATTTGTGTGAAAGGGCATACTTTCAAGTTGGTCCAATGTTAATTTTGTCTATATCTGATGAGGGGTTCCGGAGAAAGCTAAGAAACTCTCTTTAAATTTCGTACGTTGTGGCTACGTAATCGAACTTGCGTCAGCCGAGCTATACGTCACAGATCACGTGGTTTTGCTGTGAACTACATTTTCTCGACTCAGTCGAGCCAGCACATTGAAATAGCCAATTTTCCATGTAAAATTATTCTAATAACCGAGATATTCCATTGAACGGGTTTAAAATAATAGACATCAATGCTTTGGTACATTGAAAATGTATTATATTAAGCGGGATATTCTGATATTCTAATAAGCGGGCTTGACTGTACTTGCATCATATTTACACAAACTATTTTTCTATTGCTCTGAAATTTTGTGTACATATTTTGCGGGACCTATTCTAAGACTTATACATCAAATGAAGTAAAAGTATTTTTTTAAGGACAGGTTTTACACCCTAATTATGATTTTTATACAAAATTTAAATATTTATTGCTATAAAAAATATTTACAATTTTATAAGCTAAAAAAAAAGAATTATAGCATCTTACTATGACACTTGGTTGTAATTTAAGGCTAATTTTGAAAAATATAAGCCATTATTGAATTCAGAATCATGCGCGGAGAAAAATATTTACTTTTCTATATTTGGAGGAAAGTCATATTATGTTTTGCATTATCGTCGTAATTATTTTGAATGAAAAATTAAATTGGGCAACAGGATACAGTAAAACCTGTGAAGTTGACCACCTGTTTAAATTGACCACTTTTTTCAGGCACGGAATTAGCCCTTATCATATAAATCAACCTTTGTAAGTTGACCACTAAAGTAGTGCACCGCAAGTGATCAACTAACGCAGGTTTTACTGTACTACATTCTGCATTCACACTTGTATTTGTAGTCTTGAAAAATCAACTTGAAAATATTTTCCTTAAATACACATTTTTTTAGAAAACAAAGATGTTTTCGCATGCTCGTCAAAACAGAAATAGCACTAAGACCCCGAAAAAGTTTAGAATTCGAAGGGGTAATAGGGGGAAACTGTTGTTAAAATAGTATAAGAAAATAAATTGAAAAGACATTGTAATTCCCTCCCCTATCCCTTAACTCCTAACTGCACAATAAGTGTTCTTTTAAAAGACAGTTCAATCCAATCGGAACCACTTTTATCTTCAACAGTCGATTCCGTGTCGAGGCAGAATTAACTGCTTATGTTTTCCGAAACAAATTTACGAATAGCTGAGGAAATATTCGAATATAAAGATCACGCACTCTACACTGAATTCACGAATAGCTGCAGACGTAATGCCGCGTAAGTTCAACTGTGTATAAACAGTAGAGAAATTGTGTTTTTACTAATAAATGCTAAATAGATCAATGATTGTTCTTTCTGAATTCAGCAATAATTCTATCATATTTCTGTAGTGATAAATTCGTTTTAGGTTTAGGAAAATAATTGTCATAAGTGAAGAGCAAAAATACAGTGAAAAACGGCCACCAACTAGTCATATTCCTTTACAAAGAGATATTTTAACGCAGTTAACTGAATGAATTACCAACGTTTTAACGCACAAAAATTACAAATAACTGCAAACAGGTGTTTCGTGGTTACAAGGAGTCCCCTTTTCAATGCATAAAAATATGAGCTTTTGGATGGAAAGTCATCCGAGGAAAACACGTTGGTAATTCATTCCTTTAATTTTCAAGAACAAAGGTATTTATTCGTTATTTTTACTGTTAAGCATCGCAAAAATATTTTTAATAATAACGCAACTTCATTTGCTCAAATATTTTTAAATTGGAAAATAATAATTAAATAGAAGCAATTCTACTCTTATTTATACTAAATTAGATATTTTCTACTACAACTATCGTAACTAGCTGTTTACAATGTGCAGTTTCTGCTTTTCAGAAGCAATTAATTCTGTTCTGTAAAATGCCTCAAATTTTATGAAAATTTGAGAATGCGAATACGATTGTTTAGATCTTTCTCACGTTACATCTATACATCCTGGAACAATAGTCCATAGTGAAACAGACCTAATCATATGTAAGTGATTGCCTAATTATATTATCACGATTCTTTGATGTTTAGCTTCGACACGGCGGGAAACTATTGTC
Organism: Uloborus diversus; assembly: GCF_026930045.1. Taxonomy (NCBI): domain Eukaryota; kingdom Metazoa; phylum Arthropoda; class Arachnida; order Araneae; family Uloboridae; genus Uloborus; species Uloborus diversus. The sequence goes on along the minus strand of NC_072731.1, from coordinate 91,968,784 downwards.
TGTTGTTAAATCCACAAAAGGTGTTAAGCGATACAATAAAGATTGGATGTCTTTACTTGTACTTGTTTGAAAAGGGCTACAGTCTCGGGAAACTAATTCAATGGATTTTGTTTTGAAGTGTAAGGATAGTGTTAGAACGAAACTTACAGTTTCGCGCATTGGAATACTTCATACGTTAATTTACAATTAATCATCTTGTATTAATTCCCATTGTTAAAATATTGCGTATTTTTGTTTTGAGTAACATTTCTAAAGATAAATCACCTGCAGTGCACTATCATTGTTTAATTTGAAATGAATTAAAGTGAACATTTAATTTCCAAAGATCTTAAGCTAAACTAATTACATCCATGCTATGTTTATTATTGCAGAAATATAAGTGAGATAAATGGAGAATGTAACATACAAATTACGCACATTTTTAACAATCGTATTATATATTTCATGCATTTATTAAAATGTAAATCTTCTTTTATTATCTTAATTTGCATAAAATGCACGCAATACTTGATGTGAATGGCGATTTTTTTCAAGGTTGATAGCTCCTGTTCTCTCTATTTTTTTTTCTTTTCGGCTTTTTTTTTTCCACGAGATTGTATTGAATTCCTTTTTAGGAACATTTGTTTCTACTTTTCTTTGCAATAATTAGTATCATTTCAATGACGTTATCGTTAAAAACGTCATATAATAACGTAAGATAAAATAATAAGGACCCTTCAAAGTGTTTCTGGTACGTTTACTGTTTTAGCTCCCTAAGTGAGAGACTTGAAATCTTTATCAAAATTTAACCTATAATTTTATCCTCAAGGCCGGATTTTGTTCCAGCTAATTTATGAATTCAAAAAAACATTATGCACTTATCATAAGTGTCTCATAACTACTATTGATGTCTCCATTCTGCAAGGGGGTGGAATAGTGCCACAACTACAATTTATAGCAAGTCTAAGTGTTCTGCAGTTGTATGTTTTGCGTCGCTTGAGATAACTTCAAATAGAGTGAGGTTAGTGACAGATAAGAGCCATTTGTATCGTAAAAAGACAAACACATAGTCTGAAAGTTCAAAAACAAAAATTGTAATTTATTTCAGCTTTGGATTAAGAAGAATTTGTTTACGCTTAAGCCCTAGTCAAGTAACTAAATAAGAAAATATCACGCACAAGAACCTGAACAAAATATGTCTAGTCTATTTATCTATAAAACAGAAGAAAAAGCAAACTTCATGTAGTTCAAAGCAATGGTGGCAATTCTTTAAAAATACGCCAAATAAGAACGTTTGGAGAAATACATTTTGGGAAAAAGATACCCAGTATAACTTCAACAGAGGTATGTTAATGATGTACAGTAAAAGTACAACAAACGGAAAGAGGGTGAGAAATATGTTTGGACTCGTGATAGCAGATGTGTTGTATAAATGAAGACCTGGTAGCAGTGCTGAATTGAGTACATTATTCAGAATGCATCTGCACCACAATGACCAAACTGTAAACTAGTATGTTGTGGCCATCACGAAACTTTCTTCTATATTTTTCTTTTTTTTCTGATCCCTCCCCAGGCTTGACGAGAAAGAAATATTCCCAACAAAAACAAAATTACACATGCAAAAACTTGACGACCATCCCAATGTCTTGAAAGTTATTTTAAAAGCCTTGCTTGAATTAATTACAAATATATTATTTGTTAACAAACATAAGATGGCAACAGTTAAAAATTTTAAATCATTGAGATAGTTAAAGTCACGAGAAATACGCAGACTACAATCTATTACGATTTATCTTTCCTACTGTTGCATTAATAAAGCTATTTTTCTTCGCAAAAAAAAAAAAAAAAAAAAACGCCTCTTGGAGCGATTGGCGTCTAAATTGAACCAAAGTCTGTTTACATATGGATTCACATATATTCCAAATTTCAACCAGAACGTAGCATTACTTCTTGAGATAGGGCACTCACAATGGAAAAAAAGAACGGGCGATTGCGGTACTCCCTTTTTAGCTGTTGACATCAAAATTAAATCAGCTCTTACACCCACTAAGGGCTACTTGTCGATAAATTTTTCTTTCATTCCGTTCATTATTTCTTGAGATACAGCAGTCACAATTGACAACAAAAAACGTTCTATAGCTCAACCCCCGTTTGAGTTATTGACACCAAAATTGAATCAGCACCTGTTCCTGTTAATGGCAACATATGGACCAATTTTTTTTTTTTTTTTGATTCCGCCAGTTATTTCTTGAGGAATAGCAAGCACGCGTAACTCAAAAACGTCCCATTGCTCCACCCCCCTTGGAGGAATTCGCGCCAATAACCAATGGGCACAAGTTCACATAGGGGCACATATGTGTACCAAATTTCGTTCGATTTCATTTGGTTGTTTTTGCTGTAGAGCGGCCACAAAAAACTGGTCACACACAGACGTGAGACACACACGAACACACACACACACGTACACACAGACAGACAGACATTTTCCAAAAATAGTCGAAATGAACTCAGCATACCTCAAAACGTTCGAATCCGTCAAAATTCGAAATTCGAAAATTTGCACGAATCCAATACTTTTTTCTATATATTATATATAGAAGAAAGTAAAAATAAATTGCGCATGTGTTTATTATGTCACACCGTTGATAAATCACATCATGTATATGTTATTCAATTGCATTAAGTAGACGGTTGGGCATTACTGTAGATAGTTTAGTGAGAGTTCTGTCAAGAGAAGAGATGTAAAATTTCCAGAAATTTTGAAGTGGTGGAAAAAAACTTTTTTCCGGGGGTTTTCTGGAAAAAATGAAAAAAAAAAAGGAAAAATTGATTATTTTATGATTAAAAATATGGTTGCTTAATAGGCCGGTGTTTCTTGGAACAGAGTATTGCAACCGTGCAATGTAACTTTACTGTTTGAATATGAAAGCTATTGAGTTTTGATTTTTTTCCAATCCAGACTAAGTTCAAATCAAAACTGAATTGTTTTTTCTTTATCTTTCCAACTGAAACCACAAACTAAAACTGCGTAATGGTTTCTAAAGCTGAATCAAAACTTAAACTAGTTTCAATTAACTATACGGTAGAGCTAGGCAGTGTTGTAAAAGTAGTCATACCTGCACTTTTGAAATAAACTGAGTTATTGTAACCAAGTTGTACTCTGCCCCCCCCCCCCCAGTATTTTACTTTAAATAAAATGTCTAAGGGTCATTTGATCAGGAACTACTTTAAAAAAAAAATCTGAAAAAATAAAAGAAAAAAATGACACCTGAATGAAATATATGGATGAGCCAAACTTTAAAACCCAATGTCACAACTTGAGCTCAACTGAAGATACCACTTTTGTGCTTAGCATGGCAGTATACAGGGTGCGGCAAGAAAAAAAAAAAAAAAAAACTCGGACAAAGTTTGCATCATCGAATGGAAATAAACTAATTTATTTTTAGTGAGTCTTTATTTATTTTTCTCTCTCATTTTATTAGAAAATAATATACAATTTATCTTCCAGCTTATGTAGCGTCTTTCGGTTTCGTTACAGTTTTGAGCAAAATACCTGCTATTTTAAAGTTGTTTAACCAAGTAGAACAGCAGTTTGTTTGCTTATTGTGCCTCGGCAAACAGTATTTGATGCGGAATGTCGTTTCAAGTGACTTGGGAATGATAGTCGATGTCTAGGAAGTGTACGAAAACGAACAGTGAACATTTCAGTTAATTGTCAGGTCATCCAAAAGTGAGTTCAATAAAATCCTTGGGTTTCTACAAGAGAAATCACTCGTGAGACAGGAATTTGTGACCGATTAAGCATAATTCAGACATCGTCTGCACATCACGTTCAGCACGTAAAGCGGACAGACAAACGTTTTCCGAAATGGGAGAAGCATTCATACATTACGAACGCGAGTAAAGCACGTGTCAGTACTCTCACCCAATAGAGAGAGCGCGCTCATCTCGTGGAGACCAATGAAATGTGACTCCCAACACTACGGACATCAGAGCTAGATATCTGACGACATCAGAGACGTCAGATATCTAGCTTCTCGTCCCATTGACGGATTCCGTACAATACGGCTTGCTGTCATGGCGACGCCGATCGAAAACTGGTTTTAGGGAGAAAAACAGCGGAGCTCACGTACCGTACGGACGCCATCTGAATGTTGCTTTAGTGCGGTTAAGGACAAAAACGGCTTGAACAGCTAGAAACGTATAAGACGGGCCGCAAGTTCAAGCTGGAGGATATACTTTTCACTGATTTACCGTTTGCCCAACTCATTATTTCAACAGAACAATATGATTTGGTCTGTAGACACTCCAAGCACCTTAGAAAATGTTAAACATCGCCAAAATCCGAAGTGAGGCTTGGTCTGTGATGGAATCAGCACACGCACAAAAAAAAAAATCTATGTTTTTTTGTGGATGAGGGTTGTAAAATTAATAAAAGCGTACCAAAAGGACATTTTAGAAACTGTTGTACTTCTGGGGACCTAAGAGCACTTCAGCACAACAATGCAGACTGGACATTTCAATTTGACTCCACAACCAGTTCATACGTCTAAAAAGACAAGATTGGTGCAAGGCGCATTGTTTTTGACATGATAGCGTCGTTAGAGTGGACGGTCTTCTCGCTAGACCTCAATCCCATTTAATATAATGTATGGCCTATTTCAGAGTCAGAGGTATACCTAAAACTAAACAAAAGTTTAGACTCTCTAAACCAATTGCTTTATAGGGAATATGATTGATTAAAGGTAAAAGACCTATAGCTCTTGAATGAAAATTTCAATGAGCAGTTTCAACTTTGTATTATTACAAAAGGCGACCAGTTTTAAACCAATTAATTTACTGATTGCTTAAGGTCTGCTATATTATTATTCTTTGTGTTTTGTTGATTTATTTACTTTTAATAAAGTTGCATGGCATATTGCTTGCCCAAGTTTTTTTCGCCGCACCCTATACATTTGGCTCGCACAGTCAGCAGAAACATAGTTGTGTGATTAAAATTATGCTTGTTTGTTTCATGAAAAAGGAAAATTAATTATTCACTTCTATTCGAACATATTGGTTTCATTTTTTTTTTTTTTTTTTTTTTTTTTTTTTTTTTTTTTTTTTTTTTTTTGCGCAAAAAGTAAAAATGTTTTTTGATCTATATGCAATATTATCATACAACAATTTGCATTATCAAAGTTAGATAGTAATTTAGAATACAAGAAAGGGGTGGAAGGAAGAAATAGTATCAGAATTTAAGTATGAGAAATTTATAATTTCACCTTCCTTTGGCTCCAAGAGGGCCATGTTTGTAGTTTTAACATAACTCAATTTGTTAATGTAATGATTCCTTGTAGTCATGAAGCAAATTTTTCTTAGTAAAGATTATGTGTTAAAAGCTTTTTTTTCAACACATGTTTGACTGATGTCTTTGCTCATGTAGTTTTGCGTTAGTACGAATACATTTCGGATCAATGTGAAATAATGTTACTTTACGAAAATGAGATTTGGTTTGATTCTGAAAATCTTCAAATTCAAAACGGATATGAGTGTTTCTACTCTGTGTGTTTTTGTTTTACTTTTTATTAGTGTTATGGAAGAAAAAAAGGTACCTCACTTAAGAAAAAGCCTTAGGCGTTTCGTCTATCGTTTTTCGAATGGCCTCAAGAGAAGACCCACAAATCTTTTAATGATTGTCTTTTTTTACGGTAGACACAAATAGCATTGTAGAAACTTTAGACTTAGCTAGTTGGAGGAATTATGTACAACGATCACGTTTGTTTTGCTTTCTTAAGAGTTCTAAGATCTTTTAATCTGATTTAGATTTTATTTTTATTCAAGTCAGGGAATAAGCGCTCTAGAATTTTAACTGAGTGGATAAATGTTTTTTCTGTTAATTTTTTCCTCCACGGTTTAAGCTAGAATGTATTCGTAATGCAGAGTCAAATTCCGTGCAGTTTATTTTAGGAAAGTTTTAGAAGCATTTGTATACGATATCAAAAAATCACGATAAAAATCCTTTTTCGTTGAAATACCCAGCAAAATAACGTTTTTTTTACGAGCGTTTTTAATTTTGAATAGATTCTAAAGCATATTATTTTTTTAAATAGTAACGTATTACTGCAAAATATTCACTAAAATGATTTCAGTATCAAGGCAAATCATTAAAATCAAGTTATATATTTTAATTGATTGTATAACAAAAAAAAAAAAAAAAAAACACTGACATGCATTTAGGTAATGTGTATTTATATTAAACTAAACATTAATTATTATTAAAATTTTTAAAAGTTTTAAAGGTTTCTGAAGTACAAAAACAAGTGATAATTTAAAACGGCTTCAGAGCTGCAGAGTAAAACGTCATTCGCGGTAGCTCATTTGATGGTGGTAAAGTATAATATAAAAAAATAAATGTGTAATTACTTAACAAGATAATTTAAACATTTGTTTTCCCTTTTTATCACAGTCAAAATACATGAATTACTTCATAAAAGTTATTACTTTTATTGCCCTTCACGTTTTCACGGCAGCATTGTAATCTTAGTGTTAAGCTAAGCAGCTTTGATATAAAAATGTGTCTCACGAAAAACATATCCAAAACAAACTATCCAATAAGTGTAAAACTTAATTTTCAAATGTTTTGCTCGTTCGTGCTTTTCAATTAAAAAAAAAAAAAAAACGTAAAAAACTTCAATAACTTTTGGCCAAGAAGAGATATGTTGAGACTGATATAAATGTATCATTAATTAATTTATTTCAAAATCGATAGAGTTTGACAAATCATTTTATCTCCTCACTTTCCAAATTGATAATAAAACTGACCGCATATAAATTGGTTTTTATCTGTTTTTTCTAAAGCGTTTTCAATGCTTTTATTGAACCGGTCGAATTTGAAGATGGATTTGAAGGTTTTCCACTCCTAAAAAGTATATCCAACTTCATACATTTAAAGAGAACTACTTTTAAATGCAACTCGTGCATTAGATTATGAAGCATAAGTGTGCAACTCAATCATTTTTTGAGAAATGTATGCAAGGTTTTTGTACTAAAATTACCACCATAATAAAATTTGTGTTTCCCATTTTTACAGATGACAAAAGGCTTGTATTTAAAAAGGTGTAGTGTATTTTGTATATGAATCTTAAAAGGAACACTTTTAATTTTCATTGATTTGAAGAGAACAATTACATTTACATGCAACTCATGCATTAGATTATCATGAAGCAACTCCATCATTTTTTGAGAGAAGTACACAAGGATTTTGTACTAAAATTGTAACCATAAAATAATTTTTGTTTCCCATATTTACATAATATAAAATGATTGCAGTGAATAAAACCAACATTGTTTACACACTGTAAAGACTAAGCAGCTTAAAAATATGTTATGGATATAACCTATGTTCAGATATATATATATATATATATATATATATATATATATATATATATATATATATATATATATATATATATATATATCTTTATATATATATATATATATATATATATATATATCTTTATATATATATATATATATATATATATATATATATATATATATATATATATATATATATATATATATATATATATATATATATATATATATATATATCTTACAATGTCTAACAGTCGCAGAAAGAGCAAGCAACTTCTGACCTACTCTGAAAGCAGTGATTTAGTAAAAATCTATTAGCAGTAATATCCAGGTCTTCACGGTTCAATTTGTCACTGTGGTTCAGTTCTTAATATCAATCCTTTGCAAAATTACGTGGCATGTTTAACTATTAGAATTGTCCAATAAATTATTTTATCTTTAATTCTACGTGGGATAACATAATGTAAACAAAAGTAAGGTTGGAGGGGGGGGGGAATGCAATATTTATAGGCTGCTGTAAGAGGGAAACTTCATTTTCTGTAAGCACTATGATTAAGAGAAAAACCTTTCGGCTGAGACATTAGCTTTGCAAAGGATTTAATTAAAAAAATAATAAGAAAATCATAACACTTCTCTATAGAAATAATTGTAAATTTCTGGAGTTTGAGATACAATAGAGATAGAATCAAAGGATCTAACTCTTGAAAGACCTATATATAATTATTCATGACTGAACACTGGTTTTGTCAAGTCTAAACAAATTTTATCGAACGTTTCATCCTGTGCTTTAGTTATAGTCATTGAGAAGGCTAGTCTAACAAGAAATTGTTTACGTTTAAATTGAAAAGCCATGCTGCTATCGGATAGAATAAGTGGTACTCGAGGTATGATATAAGTATCATTCGTTACTGTGAGCGCTATTTTTTTTTTGCTACAATAATATTTTTCTCCAGTTTAATTACTATCAGTCTTGTACCATTGCATAGACTATTAGAAGATGCTACATTTCTTACTAAAATAATGATGGTTCCAGTTTTTAATTTTAATTTGTAAGGGGGCATCCCAGTTGGAGTAACACTATTTAAAAATTCTCCGGAGTACGTGAGTTGGTCCTGAGGATCATCACTGACGATGTTGTCAGTACTTGTGTAAGTTACTTCACTCCCTAATATGCAATCTAAAACACGATTATTAATATCAATGGACATATCATTGGTGACAGTGAGAATAGCTCGACCTTTCAGTTGTTCGGGTGCTACTGTTCTAAAATCTATATCAAGAAAGAGCTGCTGAACAGGATCTTGAACATTTGGATAACAAAATTGGGGTAACTGGAAAGGGGTAACATATGAAAAACTAATTATTTCTGTTTATTAAATGTGATGACAGATAAGCACAACATGTTCGTAAAATAATATTTTAAATATTCCTTCAAATTTTTCACGTTGACCCGGAAGATCTCACGCGAGTTTCATAGTAACCCCAGTCACTTAAGACTTTATCTTTCCGACTGTGCAATTCACCAGATTTAAACCTGAGCTTCACTAGCTTAAATCATAAATGTTTTCTTTCAAAAGCACCTACTGGTAGTTAGTGTTTTTCATTTCGTGAAAACTAACATTCATTTCTTGGAAGGAAATATTCAACTGGAGGCCGAATTCAATTGGAGGGCCATATCCAAAAAACATTAATTTATTGCGTAAAATGTTAAGAATTGATTTGTATGGTTCACTCCAATTATGAATATTTTCAACGCATATGAATATTTATTTGGGATTGTGTTAAGTTCTTGACACTTATTTCTTTCCTTTTTTTTTGAAACATATTACGTATTTCTTAAAAACGTGTTGTAGTGATTAATTTAGAGTCTTTTTGAATTATTTAATGTGTAAAAACATCTTTAAGAAGTTGACAATGAACTTATGCGTCAATTGCATTAAGCAAAAATTAACAGTTGTATAATACAAGCACTACGCGTAACCTTCTACGTGCAATTTGGCTGTTTTTTCGGGTTAAAAAAAAATTCAACATATAAGAAAGGCTTGATATTAAAAATTTAGGAAAAGAATAGCGGATTCTTTCAGTTGTTTCTTAGTTTCAACAAAAAAACCTTTTTTTATGACACTATAATGTCTTCTGTTTTTGAGGAATTTTTCGTTTTGTCGTCACATTTATTTTCTATCGCAAGAAAAAGTTTAACTTACGTCCTTTTTGAGCCAACACTTATCCTTCGTTGAAGGCTTTTTGCACTTGATTTTGTTAGCTTTTGTTTATACCGACTGAAGCGGCTTCAGCAAACAATGCGATCTAAATAGCAGACATACTTCAGTGTTTACAATTTGTCAGTCTTTCGTAAAGATAGTTTTTGATTTATACGCACCTTAAAATAGAAGATCCTTTTCTTTTAAAGTCTGCTTTTCCTCAAGTTTTTGATTTTTTGCAGATTCCTTTCTTTGAGAAAGATATATTATTCCAATTTTGCCAGTCCAGCTTTTCTTCAACTTGAGTTTACTGCAGGAATGCTTTTTAACTGTTATAGCGAAGCTTGAAACACCATAATAAATTTGCTTTTGGTATATGTGTGTGAATTACTTTTTAAGGTAAGTCACAAAATTATGTTTGAGGCCAAGTCACTTTTTTTCCAGGAAAATTTGTAAAGGAAAAGAGGAAAAAGTTGTAAGTGCAAAAATAAATCACGTAATAAATTTTGGACTCAACATTGAAAAAGAACGCAAACAAAAATCGGTAAATCTTGAGAATTAAAAGTTTCAGGTAGAAGCTTAATTAATACATTCTTTTATTCTTGGCTTTCATTATTCTGTTAACGTTTTTTGTTATTAATGGTAAAATATATTAACGGTGTTCAAAATAGTTTATTTGTTTTTTTAATCTGTAGTAAAAAACAGAGTCAAAGAACAATTAAGAAGTAACAGTTATTAAATTAATTTAAAATATATTAGTGTGGTATAAAGTAATTCTGCCATACTTTGAGCATTGACAAAAATAGGATGTTCATTACTAAAATAAAAGTAGCTTTACTTTAATGCGGGATGAAATTCTAAATGTTTAAAACAATTCCTGTGTACTTCACAACATACATGATATTTACCAATTCGTAGAAGTGCACGAAGAGGAATTTCAAACTAAGGAAAAAAAAAACAGCTTCAACAAACAGTTGCAACAGAATTATTGAATGATACAATTAGCTGTGTACAATATTGACAAGTCTTTTTAAATATTTTTTATTGCAAAATAAACAGTAGAAAAACCAGGGTCACGCCAGAATTTTTTTGTTTACTTAAATGAGTGTACCTTGAGTGGGGAACGCCACGGCTTTAATGTGTATCATCAATAAATTATTTAATATGGCAGTTATTAAATATAAATGTTAAAACAAAAAAATTTGAATGATTTATCTAAACACATAAAAGTGTTATCTCAACAAGAAAAGGTGAGTACTTTACTTATTTACCCCTGCGAGATGCCAAAATAGGATTAAAAAGTAATAACAAAGATTTCACCAGCGGCCTTAAAGAGTTTGTTTTAAGGAGGAAATTTCAATAATGAGGACAATATCAACATTTTTTTTTCACTAAATGGAGGATAGTTGGCAATAAAACATTCGAAGAGGGTAATAGTTACGTCTTTATAAAGTTCACAAAATAAGAACATAAATATAGATTATCTATCAGGCAAACGATAGCCCTCATTGGATTAAACTCATGAAACCATTTACAATTTTTTTTTAAGTTTTAGCGCAATATAGCTATTTTTTGTATACACTAGGATACGTTGAACATCAATGAGAGATATAGAGAAAGAGAGAGAGAGAGAGACTGACTGGGGGACTGCTTTATCTAGAAAACTTCTCTGCGCCTTTTTATATAAAAGCACAATTTTTATTTCAGTGACAGATACATTTGTTATTCTGCACACATATTGATCTTTAACTGTTTATAATTTCTGTAAAATGTTTCCTTTTTCTCAAATGGCATTTCTTGAGATATGATGTAAAATCGTAAAACACACTTGCTGTTGCTCAATAATACAAAGTAATTAAAAATTAGATATTTAACGCTAATCTTTTAACTTTTTAACTAATTATATGTCACAACGAAATTAGTTTTGAATAAGTAGACAATAAAACAATTGCTTCTTGTCAAATTTATCACAAACGGAACCTTTTTTACAGTCTATCCCGTTTATTGGAATATCGGTTAAAGGAATAACCCGCTTATCATAATATATTTTCAATGTACCAAACCAATGTTATGTGTTTTTTTTATCCAGGTTAATGGAACATCCCGTTTATTAGAATATTTTTCCGTGGGTATTCTATTAAACGGGTTCGACAGTAGTAAATACGCAGGTATACCAACATCGACTTTCTAGCATCTAAAAATAATTCTCTTCGATAGCTAATCCTACGTAAGTAATAAAGAACCGAGCGAATAAAGGAGTAACACTTTCAAAAATTCATCTAATATCGTTTTTTCCATACTGAAATTAGTCGTAGTGCCCCCCCCCCCTCCCCCAAGAATTAAAAAAAAACATCAAATTAAATACATGTAATCGAAAAGAAATCGATTGTTACTCTTTTATTTGGGTAAAAATAAAGCGACTCGGATTTTATAGTTTTCTCGCTGCCAAACATTAAAAATAATAATGTGATACATTTACTTTAGAAAAAATTAAACAAATAATAGCATGTCCTCTTGATTAAATAATTTTGATCCAAACTATGTTCGTCCGCACAGCTGTTATTATTATTATTATTATTAAAAAAAGCACTCAGAATTTACCTTTATTTCCCGTTGCCTACAATAAAATTAATTAATCAGAACTTTAAACTAAAAATTAACACAATTTATCTCAACAATCATTATTTCACAGTAAGAAACAAAGCTGCGTAGTCAGACTTAAAAGGGTGGATTCTACTGAGACTGAATTTAGACCTCAAAGGAGTTGGAGTTGGAGTCGGGAATCGAAAAATTTAAAATTCCAAAAATTTCGGAGTCGGTCATTTTCTTCCCGATTCTGCATTGCTGCTATGGCTGCATATTCAAAGTTGTGTAGCTAGAATCAAATTTATTTTGGGGTTCAGAATTTGGAGTCAGAGTCGAAGGCCCTAAAACTTTAGGAACGGCCTTGGTAAACATATTTGAGCTTTTAATACATTTCATTTTGATTCTGGCAGATTTCTCTTCGACTTGGGAGTAACGAAAATTTACAAGAGATAGTATTTCGAAATCTAAAAATTATTATTTCCTATTTCGTAAAAAAATTAAAAATATTGAAAATTTGTTCTTTTTTCAAGGTTTTGGTGTAGGCCTCTCGGTTGGTACAAATGTTCAATTTTTTTAAATTGTTTAAAAAATAGCCTAAAAATAGAGCTAAACCATTTATTTTCTATAAGGAGGGGTTGGGGACGTACTGACCGATAAACATACAGTCTCCCCATCTCAAAACCCTAGTTTCCAATTAGTATTTTTTCGATTTGTTTTTCTCTCTTTTTTTTCTTTTTAACCATTTTTTTCTCCAGAGAAATTTTAAAGATGCATTAACCTTCATTTGTACTTTTTTCTCTTGTTTTTACGTTTACAAGAAAGTATGATAGGAATTGAAATATCGATCCTTTTATTAATTTCTGCATTTTGAAAGGTACACAAGTATCCTTGCAAGAAACTAAATTATTAATGTGCATACATCAATGCATATATTTTCTTCTTCGTTTTTTTTTTTTTTTTCGTTTTTTTTTTTTTTTTTTTTTTTTTTTTTTTTTTTTTTTTGCATCAGATGAATGAGTATTATTAGATTGACAGGCGCATCTTTTATCTAACATTTCACTGTTCATAGTGTCCATGACCAGTGTTTATTCTCGAGCAAGACTTTCTATTATTTGGTATAATCACCTTCCGTCAGAAAAAGCTTGCGGTAAATGAGTCAGGGTGAATAACAAGAATAAAGTTAAAAAAATAATTTGAATTTTGACATTTTGAATTCAAATTATGTTTTTTGCAATCACGAGTATGTGTGTTTGTGTGTATAGGCGTTCGTGTTTGTGTTTGTGTGCAAGCATAAGTGTGTGTGTGTAGGTGTGTGTGTATGTATATGCGTATGCGTATATGATAGAGACGCAACCTGAAAACGGTTTTCGCTAGAGGAACAATATCGGGAGAGGCCGGTCGACGATGGTGCTGCAGAGGAAGGCGTTGGGGGAGGGGGAGGGGTATAAAATCATAGGACGCGAAAAGCACTCAAACGAGAACAATAAGCAATGTGTTTGCTCAAAGAAAAAAGAAAAGAAAAGAAAAGAAAATCTGAGAATATCCATAAAATATATGCGTATATTACCTCTCAGAAAAACGCTATTCGGCTTGATTGAATCGGAAAGCGATAGGGTGAGAAACTAAGCCCAACCACAATCCATATTAGTTTTAAATAAACTATTAACCCTATGTTATGTTTTCCTACAGAAGAAAATCAATGATGAAAACATTGGTTAATGCAAGATTTTGTAAAGTGATAAAAATTATAAGTAGCAGTTTCTTATTTAAGATGTCAATTCATCTCTTTAAATTATAATTAAACGAGTGGACTACTTAAAAGTTTATTATTTCCCACTTAAAATAGTGTATACTGTATGAAAAAGATAATAATACCTAAAAAATAGAAGATTTTACCACATTATCTACAAATGACACTTTTCAGTCCTCTTAAAGTAAGAGTAAAAAATGTTGACACCAAGTTTTACTTCGGGATGTGAAATAAATTGGAGAGTGCTTAAATTAATGAATTGTCTTGCGGGGATCATTGAAGCACATAAATCAGGTATTTGAATGATAACATGTCAATGAACAAAGATAAAAGGTATTTTTAAAAATACTTTTAATTATGTATTTAAAAAAAAATAAACTTAATTTTTATTGGATGCGATAAAATATACTTTGATTGCCTAAATAAGTGAAGTGTGCTTTAGATGAATGAAAATAAATCACAAGCACATAGAAAGTTATTTAGTTGGCTTTAAAAAGAAATGTATTGTCAAACGCAATCAAATGTGCTAAAACATAAACTCTAAGCACACATGTAACATTTTAACATTTTCATCTAACTGTCAAAATAACAATGGATACTAAACAATTTTAAACCAGTGTATGAATGAAACATAAACGTTTTTAAAATATTGCTTTCTCGTAAACGTCAAAACAGTACTATTGAATGATACGTTTTTTGAGATAGAAAAAAAAAACTAGTATAGTTAAAGTTTTATTTAATAATACATTTGTATTTATGTGAGAAAATTTAGTGAAAAATGTGTTTGTAAACATTTGCATCAACGTTTCATCGCTTTAAGGTGTCAGGAAGCTTAGATGTATGAACTAGGTGTCAAAAAGGGCAAAAACTATGCTTTGAGCCCATTTCTATTGTTAAGATAATTTTTGTTATTCCCACAGGTTTTTTTTGCGTCTTTTATTTAATTTTAAACATTAATTTAAAAAAAATCTAACTATACATACAAATGATGAAAAAATTACTCTCCAATATTCAGTAAATATAAAAAAGTATAATATTATTAAATAGGAAACTAATTTTTTTCTCAAAACTAATATGAGATAGAAATAGTAATCCTGCAAAGTATTTTATTTGTTATTTGCTAAAAATACTTTAAGAAAAAAAACTGAAATATAGAAGCCATGATTCATGTTTTTGATATTAGAAACTGTCACTTCGGTTTTAAGGAATATTGTGAGATTTACTGAGTCGTTGGAGAAAGGATTTTCTTGTAACAGCTATTTTTACTGATACGTAGTTTTTTTTCTTGCTAGAGAGTGATTTCTGACCGTGATGTGTTGTCACTGGTATTTTTCTAACTGGGTAATATTTTAACTTTCACCATCCATTTTCTTGTCTCAGTTGCCTTTATATTCGATTATACAGGGAGACAAGGTATGTATATATATATATATATATATATATATATATATATATATATATATATATATATATATATATATATATATATTTCTTTGGCTGTTATCAAATCTGTGTCGTTATTCTGCGAAACTGAATTGTCAGGTTGTAATTTGAAAGCAAAAGGAAGGCATATTTCACTTGACATTTCAAAAGTTATTGTTGGCATTAAATAAAAAGCAATATTTTCGTCAAAAATGGTTGTTCGAAGTATGTTATAAAGCGGTGACGTATATTCAATTAAATTTGCAGTGGCATTTGAACAAGAAAAATTGATATGGATTATCCAATCACAATTTCCCTATAAAAGCTCATTTATACAAAACACTACTTTAAAATTACACCCCTTTTTCAATAAGATTGTTTTGACAGAGCTATAAAAATCAATGTTAATCGGCAATAAAATAGTATTATTTTAAATAAGGTGAGTTTGATTACGTACGTCCCCTGAGAATTTTGGGAATACTGACCTGAAGAAACACTTCTGCCATACATTTAATATGCTGGGAGAATGTCTAGTGATAATTTTTATAAGTAGAGATTAGCACTGGTTGGCATAGATAAACTGCAATGAGTTAAAATGTTTTGTACAGAGTTCTTATGTAAAGATTGAGAAAATTAAAATTTCGCTTTTTTTTTGGTCATATCAAACAACCGAAGTCAGCAAGTGTAAGTTGTATTTTTTATTAATAACTTACTACTAACGTACATGGTATGTTTTTATTAATTACTGTAACCAGATTTTTTTAAATAATTATGATCGTACTTTCCCTTTCTTTAAAAGTAAGATGGGGTAAGCGTCCATCTTGTGGGATGCGTCCCATATTGCGGGTCAAGTACGACCCATTTAGTTTGCTTTTAGTTTTGCGTTTTACTCCTATGTTCAGTTTACTCTTTATTTACCCTTCTCAATAACTTCTACTAAATTTCAACTGTGTCATTTTTTAAAATGGTGAGAACCTATGCACGAAAGAATGGATCAGGAGAACTCGTATTTGAAGGACAACCTCTAAGAAGCGTTAGTCTTTGTAAAAACTGAAAAATGGTGTCAATAAGATAATTTCAACGCAGCAGTTAGGTAATTTGGCATTCTAAAGTGAACGTCTCTAGATCATTTGAAATCTAGGCGTGGTTGTATGTTTTCGTCTGGTAGATTCATTGCGTTTCTTCAACTGGTAGAAAGATTACATAAAATTTTGATGAAAGCAATGATAATGTGACAGAAATAAGTTGAAAATCAATAAACGATAAAGCTGTACTGGCAGAAGAAATCAGAAAATATGAAGACAAATAATATTTAGAAAATCAAGAAAGAAGATTTGGACCATGTCTTCTGTAAAATTGGCAAATCAAAATGTTTATAAGAGATATCAAGTCAATCTGTAATAGAGATTGCTATGTAATATATTCGAAAAGCTAAAAATGTTTACGGTGCTACTTTATCGAAAGACATGAATAAAAGTAGAAGTAATGAGAAATAAATAGTTAAGTTTAAGTTCTCTGCATTATCCTGCACTTAACTTTGGGGCCAAGAAAGGCAGCTCTATTTCTTGTTTACATTCACAAGTTTTAAAGCATAGTGCCATGGTTTTTCATTACATATTTTTACCTATCTTTTTTTGTGAAACTTCTTGTTTTGTTTCGTTTTTAATAAATTAAGTGTCTGTTACAAACAATATTGTTTCAGTTCTCCTTATTTCATTTGTTTTTCTCGTTTAAATTTACTAAAAATCACAACTATCTACATAAACTATACATATCGGTTTCTAACGGAAAATATACTTTACAATTCATTAATAGTTACTCAATTCAATGTAAATAAAAATGCGTGATAAAACTGGTCAAGAGTCGCTTTTAACCCACCACGAGGGGCATGTTATGTGTCTTAAGAAAGATCTTTAAGCTTCTGATTTTGGTTTAATTGCCATAATACATGCTTGAAAACCTTAAATAAAACCTGAAAATAAATCTTAAAAATTGGATAAATGCACAAGATTTTTAAAAAGAGCACCATCCATCACAAACTGATCTTTGTAAATTAGGGTACGCACTTACCTGAACTTATTTTGTTAACCCTCTTTATAATTTTTGTGTTGCATATATTTCAACTATCATCCATTCCAATTATGTTTAAGAGTTATTTTGACATTTGATCTTAGATATCACTGCAATAAATGCAGAACGGTGTATATATTACGACATTATTCATCTGATTTTATAGCGCATAAAACAACGTAATGCACGTCGAATCGATGATGATATATTGTTAGTATAAAATAAATTGGTTAAAAGGGGGCACATGTGTGAACTTTTTTTATTTTCATTTCTTAATTTTTCAGAAAATATTTTCATCTTCTCATAGAAAAAGGTTCCCAATGATTGAAGAATCTTTTCTTCTGTGCCATGGATTTTTTTTTCAGATTTTTAAAAAAAATTATTTCTATAATTCGTGGATCTTTTAAAAAAATGTCTTCAATTGTTCATATGTACCCCTATGGGGGGTAGATGTGAACAAGATTGGGGCACATGTGAACACGATTGAAAAATGCAGCACGAGCGTCATACTTCAACGAAAAACTCGTTATAATGAAGCATACAGGGTTTGTCCGGAAAGTAATGGGACTGATTTTCTTCCGCCGCGACTGTACTTCGGAGCGTGCACGCGCCGACTAGATTCGGTAGAGGGCATTCCTAGCTTACGAATGAGCGGCTAGTCGGTTGTCTCCGAGCAACTGGAGAGTCAGGACAGGCATTTTCGCGCAACGTGTTTCTGTGAGTGGTGCAAGCCGAAAATGCAGCGTTCATTAGAGCAGAGATACGCGATTAAATTCTGTGTGAAACTCGGTAAATCTGCGACAGAGACGTTTGATATGATCAAGCAGGCTTACCCAGATGTTGCTTTAGCAAGAAGTTGTGGTGTTTCGGTGGCACCAGGCCTTTTTGGCGAGCCGGGAAGAGGTCGCCGATGAAGACCGTGCTGAAAGACCTTTGACTTCGACAAACACCGACAATGTGACTCGTGTGCGCAAAGTTTTGAACTCAGACCGTCGACTAAGTATTCGTTTAATTGCCCAAATGTTAAATTTACCAAAATCTGTGGTTCATGACATTGTGACGGTGCATTTGAACATGCGCAAGGTGTGCGAGAAGTTGGTCCCAAAAGTGCTCACTGACGACGAACAGCTGCCTGACCAAGGCCGGCATCCCAACGCTTCCGCCGCCGCCCTACAGCCCAGATGTGGCCCCCCTCCCCGGACTTCTTTTTGTTTCCTCGCCTGAAAAGGCCGATGAAAGGCAAGCATTTTGAGACGGCAATGGGGATCCAAGCAGCATGCACCGCGGCTCTCAAGGCTATTCCGGAGAATGCCAACCGTGACGCCTTCAATGCTTGGAAATCACGCTGGCAGCGCTGCATCGACGCAGAAGGAGCCTATTTTGAAAGTTTTTAAAGAATTGTAACAATTGGCTCAATAAATTTTTTTTAATCGACTCAGTCCTATTACTTTCCGGACAAACCCTGTATACGTAATGTATACTAGTTACATTTCAGGGCGTGTAACCTATACTGTCAGTTTGAATTGCACAGTAGCTGTTATTAAGAAAATATTTTTTTCTGAATTATATAACTCTGCTCACTTTCTGCTCGCTCTCAAATTTTAAAAGTTCATAGCATTTTCCAATCAATAGATCGGAAAGAAAGAATCTTATAACTCTACTAAACAGTACAAGGAATATTTTATGGTGCGAAGTATATTCTTGTTATATAGTACGTTTAAGCTTCATAAAGAATATGACGATGAACTTAAAATCTTTCTAAACTTCAGTTTTTAGTTAAAGGAAAATATTTTGTCTTTATTTTCCGTGCAAATATTATATACCACTAAATTGTTACCCAATTATTTAGTAAGTAACGAATTGAAAAATAAAAATAATAATAAAATAAATACTTAGTAATTATGTATTAATAATTAACAATAAATTTACGAATTGATTGCAGTAAAACAATAATTACAAATCTCTACTTCTCTCAATTTAAATGCCCCGATTACAGGAAAAGCCTTTATAACAAAAGCCAGAATTTTTTTTGTTCGTATTCGAGAAACAATAGCAATACATCTTTCTTCTCAATGACTTTCTTCAAGTTAAAAAAATTCAATAAAAGCATTGTTACTAAGCACTAAATAATAATTTGAATTAAATAATATTTCGAAAAATAGGGATTTTTATTTCCGCTAATTATTATCGGAGGATTATGTCAAGTTGCCAAACATGAAGACGGGAAGATTATGAAAAGATTGATACCTGGTTCGATAGTCAGTTCACTGTCATTCGCGAGAAGTAGCTTGGGCATAGATACGTACATACATAGATAAATGCATACGCTCAATTTTTTAATTGTATAAGATGATTAACCGTTTTTCTATTATACATTTTTGAAAACAGTCAGTCTCTTTCAGAACCTCCTGTATATTTCCATTGTTAATGTATGGTGTTAATCTATTTTGACAATTGCTTATATTGGACGGCTGTAAACGAGTAGTGTAAACGTTTTAGTGAAGAGGTGAGAAAACGATATTGGAATTGCCAAGATCGGAACAAGCCTGCATTGTGAATACTTCCGAGGAACGGAAGTACTGTAACAGCCACTGTACTGTTTAGATCGGACCCCCATTGGACCAAGAGCATTACAGTTTCTGCGTCCTTTTTTTGAAATTGCATTTTCTGATTCACTAATGACTAGGTAAAGCATTTACTTTCACTATAGTATTGGGCTTATGCAAAAACCTTATAAATCATAATAACTAAAAATAATACCTAATATCATTTTTAGTGTAGGTTGTGTCGTTAACAGTTTAATTTTACCCTAAATATTAAGAGCAATCTCTCATACCGATATGCGAAACCAATTCGACCACAGAAGAATATATTACGCAAAAAAGGTTCGCTCTCTTTTTTTTTTTTTGCTACAAATGTTGCATTACATTACAGCTTAACAGGAAAATAGCGATAACAATGCATAGCGAACAAATGATGTTAAAATTAAACATGAGTAATTCAGCAAAACATTCATGACTAGGGTGTGTTTTTAGTGTTATGTTGAGCTCTACGCAAACTTTCTCAGTTTTATCTTAGATCATTATTATATGGCATTTTTATACCTTTTTCAAGTTCCATTTAGATTATTTCTTTTTATTTCCTCTGCCATGCAGTCGACATTTTATGTCTTCAACAAAATATCAAACTTCTTTAAATTTGAAATTGCGCTTCCATACATTTTATAAAGTTTCTATAAACTTATGGAAAGGGTCTGAAAAATATGTACATAATAATTGATTTATATCCAATGAGCTTACATGAGTTCAAATACCAATTAGTTTAGGCATTGGTTAGTTAACAGTGTTAACTAACTATTAATAATGACTATTATTCATATTTAGACCATTATTATAACTAATTATTGATAATAATTAAATAAACTATCTAAAAATATTTCATCATTTAAAGAAGAGAAGCAAATTATTCCTCTTTGAATTTTCCGTTGGTGTTTTCATTTGTATTATGATTCTGACATAGTATTAAGAGTTTATATGGGTGCAATTTGTTTTTAAGCGAATTTTACGCTTACTTCTCAAAACAATGCTCTTCTGTACGCATAAATTAACGTATGTGTATGTGTTTAAAGATTTGTTTATTTTTGCTGTACATACATATATCATGTACTTTACTACATAATATTTCATTTTCTTGAAATTTTTCTTAGTTTTTTGTATTTTGTATAAGCATATAAGGATAAATTGCGTGCACTTTATTCATTTCACATAATATCAAATGCAAAACTATTAAATTTAGTTTACAGTGCAATTTATACACATTAATTGTGCTCAATTTTATGCATAGGTAAAAATGTAACAATTATTTAAGAGCGAGTCATTTTACTGCAGATTCGTTTAGTAGCAATTTAGATCTAACATTCAGGGTCACATTTCTGTGAGTTTCTGTTACTTAGTCAACCTCCTTGCACGTTTGGTTAAATCGCCCGTAGTAGAAATGTCATGCTTAACGGTCATTAACATTTACGTGGCAAATCAAACCTATGGAGCACATTTCGAGGTTATTTCTCTTTTGGAATTTACATGGTAACCTATTCCATTTTCTTTCTTGGCTGCTTTGAATCTTGTTTTTATCTGTTCTTTATATTTTCTAGAAATAAACAAAACAGGGAACTAAAAGCTGCTCTTTTAATGAAAATTTTACTTTTAAAGGGATACGCTTTCGTTTATTTCTAAAAAAATAA
The DNA here is from genome assembly GCF_026930045.1 of Uloborus diversus. Lineage (NCBI taxonomy): Eukaryota > Metazoa > Arthropoda > Arachnida > Araneae > Uloboridae > Uloborus > Uloborus diversus. The sequence goes on along the minus strand of NC_072731.1, from coordinate 91,947,174 downwards.
TATAAAACAATATTTAATTATTTAAAGGAGAGTAGAAAACTATTCCTCTTTGAATTTTCCGTTGGTGTTTTGATTTATATTATTCTTCAAAGTTTTATATTTTTGGAACAATACTTATCAAATGATTTTTCAACTAATCTTGAGACAAAAATCGTGATAAAGCTAAATATTTGTAAAGAAGAGAAAATAAATTTTAAGAATTTGATTTTTTAAAAGTCATTTTAGAAACTCAACTTCACTTTTAAACACAGCAATTTTCCACTTGCCAAAGTATTCAATTCAGTTTTTAACATGTTTTGTGAAGACAATAGAAGGTCTGTTTGTTGAAAATAGCCCTTTGGATATACCGTGAAGATGCTAGAAAAGCAAGGTTTTTTTTAAAATGGCAACACTGGTTCTGATAAGAAAAAAATCAATTTTAATTTCTTATGACTTGACTCATGTACTTTCTGTTTTGGTTTGTTTGCTTAATAATGCCTATTTCTTTCCAGACAGAAAAATTTACCCTTTGCACGGTAAGGCAGTTTTACTACGTTTATCGCTGTTTTAGGTTATTTAATATGCTTTTGAATATGCTTATTCTTTTGGTTTTCAACCAAAGTTGCCAAATGATTTTACAACCTAGTACTGGTAATTAAAATAAAGGCATATCTTTCGTGATTTAAGGGTAAAGAGGGATCGTGATTAAGAGTCTAAAATGTCACCTCTGAGAAAGATACCACATAAATTGTTTGACGTTATTTATTTTTCATTTGATAGAAAAAAAAATCCGATATTGTTTCAATTATATTGAAACACTTGCTCATGTATTTTCCACCTAAAAAATATTTTTTTATCAATCAAAAAGTCGCTCTCCTGGTGTGTCTAATTTTTATTTTTCAAATGTGCTTAGATTATTTCAAAGTATTTTATCAACATTCCACAAATTCATTACATATGCAGTCGATAGTTAATGCCATTGTATTAACTTAACCCTGTATCAACTGAGTCCGGCCTTCTTTACTTAACTACAGAAGAGAATTTCAATAAGTCAAGCAAGAATAGAAGGTATTGTCTTTGAATTTTGAACTTATATTATCAATTTTAGTAACTACCACCAGTATAGGTAAAGTAAAATGAAGCTTTAACATGATTCTGAAAATTTTCACCCATCGTTGTGTAAATCATTCCCGTATATTTCATTTTTCTATTCAATATATTTCTGTTTTAAACCAACTATACCGCAAATAAAACCAACTAGATTTTTCTCATTTTTCAATGACAAACTATAAGTTGCATTTCTTTTGAAATCAGAACCCTGAATTAAACCAGTTTTTATAGCTTCTTTTAGTTCAGTCCACTGAAAATGCATGGGATGAAAATGCTAGAGACATTGCATTTCCAAACATTTGCGTGTGGAAATGCGACGCAAAACTTTATTTCTCATTGTGTAATGAAAAGTGAATTTTTCTAACACTGGGTGGGAATTGTAATCAATTGGTAAATGCACAGAATACTGAAAACTTCTAAGATATTAATGCCTATTTGTAAGAAGTAGCGGATTTTTTTTTTTTTTTTTACCTCAGCAGTTACAGCAGTATCAGATTTAGTGGAGTTTCTAAGTTAAGTTTTTTCGCATTTAGAGAGCATACATCTTCCTACATGCGATATAAAGACTGCCGGTTATCCAATCCAGAGACTACAGTTTCGTCCTTGTTATGGACTTATTAGTCTGCAATAGGGAATAACTAAGATGGAGACAGATGGCATCTGTCGGTACATTGCATGTAGTTCTGCCTTAGCCCTTTGTTTAGGGGCGGTAACTAACTTCTTCAAGTCTTTCTACCTTAGGTATGATTGGTTTTGATGCCCCATTTTCGATTTCTGTTTTGATTCAAATTTAGTGACGTTGCCTCGAGAGTCCAATACATGCGGTTTTCTTTTGTATAAATTTCCATTAATGCTCCAATTATGTTCATATAGTCAAGCAGAAATAGCGTTTACTTTATTACTTTGCAAAATTTTCGAAATATTTCTCCGAATATGTAACTTATTGAATACAATCGAATGAACTGATATGAGAGTGGATCCCTAAACGATTTGTTTTTCTTGTTCTAATAAAATGGTAGAGTTGAAAAAAAAATTAATTAATTAACAAAATAAAATCATGTTTTTAAAGCAGGGAAAGATTTTTTTAAACCTCGAATACAAATTTAGCCTAGTGGACATTCAAAAATTACATTTAACTATCAGAAACATGATGGCAAGACTCACTTTCTTTGTTAAAAAGTTCAATTCATAGTGGCAAAATAAACATATGAGTTACATTGTATAGTTTCATTTAAAATACTACGATAATAATTGCGATTGATTTTTTTTTTTTTTTTTTTTTTTGTAAATTTGTGAATAGCTACATAATTGTGCACGATACGATCCATTGACATTGTTGGGATACAATTTAAAAACAAAAACATTTTTTTTTCTAAAATCGTGCTGTCAAATGTTTTTGTATGCGAAATGTGTTATTTTACGAGCATTTGGTAGTGTTGTCGTCCTTTAGCACAATACACTTTAACTCCAAATGATTTGAAGCTCAGACACGATACGTTTTCCTTATTGCTCCAAATATATGCTCCTTTTTCTCTTTTCATTTACTTATTTGCATCCGATTTGAGCTTTATATACACACATATAAATGAAAAATCAATACAAAATTAATGATTAATGTGTGGTAATTTTAAATATGAGTTTTTGATAGTTCAAAGTATAATACATGAGTTTTACTTTTTTTCACGAGAATCGTTAATTTACATTCTGGAGTAGTTAAAGCTCAGTGACTCAATGGTAGCGCTTTGCGCTCCCACGCTACAGGCCCGGAATCTTTTCTCAGGTTGAGTATGGTTTACTCAGCCGTTCATTCCTTCAGTTGGTGTATGAATTGGGTACCAAGCGTTCTTGGGAACGAAACACTGGGGGTTCCGCGTTAGGCCCCCGGAACCTAACCATAACATCTGCCTTGCTCCCCAGAGCCCCAGGTCAGGAAAACTGAGTTGGGCACAGTAGGCCTTGGCCCTTACGGGCTGTAGTACCACAGGGTTTGCTTTGGTAGTTAAAAGCTGATGTAGTGGTTACACGCTGGTCTCTGACGCCTAAAAGCGCAGGCTCGAACTAGACTCTAATTGGTGGATTTTCAAGGTGCAGGAAGTAGGCAGCGCTCTAGTCGTATGATTATAATGCATGTTAAAGATCCCGCAAGTTCTCTTTTTGCTTGGATTTATCGTGACAAAATTATGTCCTTAGTACAGTTTCGCGTTAAAGAGAAAGTTGAGGTGTCTCCATCAAGTGGGAAACTGGGCGCTAAAATTATCCGCCGATAGTAATGTCACATGAGAGAATGGATGCAATGGATGGGATCGCAATAGGTCTGCAAAATGTTCTGTGCCTCTTACGCCGCCCAATTGTAAATGATAAAAAAAATGTAGTGCAGTTCAAATTATTCATAGTAATGTCACATGAGAGAATGGATGCAATGGATGGGATCGCAATAGGTCTGCAAAATGTTCTGTGCCTCCTACTCAGCTCATTGTAAGGGATAAAAAAATGTAGTGCAGTTCAAATTATTCATGTTTACATTCAAAAGCAAAGAGAACGTGTTTTTTTTAATAGAAATACAATAATAAAATTATTTGCTACCTGAGTGTATTTATTGCACTATCTGCAACAAATGTAATTTACAGATCAAACGTTTTCTTCTTTTTTATTTACCATGCTTTGCAACCCGTTATAACTGCATTTTCTCGCACGGTTGAAAGTTTTTCCATTGGTTATCGCCGACCTTGCGGCTATAAAACTGTAAATGAGGTTACAGCAAGTAAACCATGAGAAAGAAATATCTGTTTTTATTCCCTAGACATTCACGAAGTCGATGTTGGAAAAGGCCTTTGGATATTGGCCACATCAATGACAGGTACGTGACGCGGGTTTAAACACAAATCGAAGTGAATTTCTATAACTTTTCGTCTTTCCCTTTTCCCATCTGCTTCAGGCACAAAGTGAACGGCTTGAGGAACATTTGAAAAAACTTGTAGATCTTAGTTTTCAAATGTATATGTGTAAAGTGGAACGTATATAAATTAAGCAATCTTCTAAAATAAGAGGGGGCAGTTTTTTTTTCTATTATAATATGTTTATTGTGTATGTAAAATACATTAAAAGTGCGATATTTATCTCCAAAGAAATTCAATAAATTTTTTTTTTGTCAACGAGTTGGAAAGAGACACACACAAATACAAAAACAAAGATCACAGTACCAAATCGGTTTTTTTAGAGTAAGAAGCAAGTAATTATCTAAAGTACTTTTGTAATTTTGAAGATGTTCTTTTTTTAATTGAAAAGCAGTAATAATAAAAACTTAACAAGCACGTAATAAAAAGAGCGCCAAAGTTTAAACTTTGTAGAAACGGAAGTAGTTTGCTTGTTTACGGGATGTGCTAATTTTTCGATTTTCGATCATTTATCTTCATAATTATAAGGATGTTACACTTCAATGAATTGTACTATACTTATTGTATTTGGTGATCTTTAAAATTGTGAATAAATTTCTTATAAGAGACTCATTAAACCGTTTAAGTCCTAATCCTGACAGGTAAAGGGATTCTTTGGGATGTATGTATGTATGTATAATGACGAGTTTAAGAATAAATATGATATAAAGAAATTACAAACTTTCAAACTGTAAAAAAATCTTCCATATAGCTCACATAGAATAAGAAAAAAATGCTAAACACGTATTTAGGTTTACTAGGAATTGCTTTCACAATAACTTCGGCTTCAAAACTAATAAATTGAAATTTAGAATGTCAAGTAGAAGTTACAAAAGACAAAGAATAAAGTTAAAATCATGTCATTTTGGATGTCAATCTGACGTTTGCGAAAAGTGGCCAATAGTAGAAGTTTAAGCATCGGGATCTCATCAATTAAATGTGAAAAACTGTTAGTTATTCTGACGACACAATAGTGACATAAATAAGAGAAAAAGAATTAAGTAAAATAATTTCCGAAACGTACTTTACGGCATGTTTGCATTTATCTGTTTGTCTGAGTTGATAAATAAAATTAAACAGGCAGCAAATGTTATTGTCTGCTAAAAAAACTTTTGAAAAAGACGAAATTAAACCTTTGATATGATTATTGACACATTTAAGATTGTTTTGAGATTCAATAAATTCAACAAAAATCATGAAGTACTTATTTTCACTTTTGCATTACCAATACAATTTCTGCCACATTGTTTTTTCGGGAGGCTTTAACGGGAAAAGTAAATTGCTTTTTAATAACTAGGGAGTATAGGGCTTACAAAAATACTTCCAAATTTAGCTCGGATGTTTTTTTTTTTTTTTTTTGGAGCAAATTGTCTTGCGAGTCGTCAAAGCTTCATTGTAGTAATGCAGTATGATTATTTTTGGAACGACTACAACCTCTTGCCGTGCTCTCCAGACTTTGCACCCTTCGGTTTATACTTATTCTCATATTTACATTTTTTTTGCGAGAAAAATTCGAAAACCTTAGAGAATTCACTACTTGAACTCTTCGTATCTAAAGATAGACGTTCCTCCAAAAATGAGATTTACAAACCCAACGTAAATAAAGTTAAAACGTAAAGTAAAAAAAGTTAAAATCCGTAATGACTAACTTCATGGGACCGTAAAATTTATTTCTGTATCGATAATTTTTTGTAATAGAATTGAACAGTGGTTAAATCATGGCTGAAAATTTATTTCGCTGAAACGGATCTTTCGTAGTATTATAGCTCGTTCTAACAAGATTTCCCTGCACTTCTAAATTACTAAAAACTGCATCATTTATTTTGTCTGCATAAACAGGCAAAACATTCCGCAAAAGGTTAAAAGAGAAAATACCTTTATAAAGTGTTGCTCTGATAAAGAAAGTTAATTTGAAAAGAAAAAAGAAGAAAAAACTATTTCAGATTTATACAAGTTATGCGTTTTTGTTTTTTTTTTTACATTTTTATCCTTATCTGAAAATGTTTTTTTTTTTTTTTTTTTTTTTTTTTTTTTTTTTTTTTTTCACAACGTTAGTACACTTCTTCATGATTGCGTTTTAACCGGCTTCTAAAAATGAGGTTATGATTTCGTCATGCGGATTTTTATGCATGTTTTCGGATTATTCCAAAACTACTAGACCGATTTGAAAAATTCTTTCTTTCTTTCTTTTTTTTTTTTTTTTTGTTTGGAAGGGTATACCTCCCAGATGGTCCCATGGTATCTTGGTCTGGATCTGAAAAAAGGTCCCGGAGAAATCCAAGAAATTTTGAATTTCACACGCTGTGGATACATTCAGTTTACGTTAGCAGGCGGAATACGTCAAATGTCACGTGGTGTTTCCGTGACCGGTGTATTTTCTCAGCAAAGGTTTTGCCTTCCCTTGAACTAGAATTCTTGCGGCATATGGAACATTAATTTTCGCCGCCTGTTAGTTTTTACTTATAGATGTTACAAATGTTTCACTACGTAGCAAAGCAGTAAAGTAAATATAGTTTGCTACTTTAATAGCTCAATCAATTACATTAATACTATTTTTAACTAAAATAACTTTATTTATTCACATTTTTTTTTTTTTTGATAATTCAGTTTTCAAACATATTTAGTGTTCAATCCAAATGGAATTGAATACAAAACACCCCTCCCCTGATGATTTAACTTATAATCTTGAATAATATTTTGTAACTGGTGTCTGATTTCTTACGTTTGACCAGTATACTAGATTTACTATTTCAAAATGCCGCCAGTTCAATTATAAATTAGGGTTATATTAGAATAATCCTAGCAATCGTCAAAAAAGGAGGAGGTTCTGAACTCGTCGGATTAGTTTTTTTCTTTGCACAATGTTCTGAAAATACTCAAAGACACCTGTACCCAGGGGCGTGCACAGGAGACTGGTGAGAAAGAACACCTGTTGGCATGGACCTGAAAATATAGGGGGCCCTATATTTTTAAAAATAGGAGTGACCTATAGAGGTAAAAACAATATGGAGAGGGGCTCGGAAAAGTCTTTTGTCACGTGCCCCAAAATTTCTGTGCACGCCCCTGCCTGTACCTATTAAAAAATTCTTCTTGTTTTTTGTTTGAAACGCTATACTTCCCCGGTGGTCTAATGGTAATCAAGTTCAGGTTTGATGAAATTGAGGGAACTCTTCAAATATCAGATTTAAAGCGATTTGTACTTTATTAACTTTGTATATCGTCTAACTTAGAGAACCGGTTTTTATGATTTTTTTTTTTTTTTTTGTTTAGGGAACAGGGGATGGTCTAACTTTACTCTAAGGTTCCAAACTGATTTACCCTTTTTATTGTTTAGAGAAGAGCTATGGGTAAAAAACAATAAATGTCATGTAATTTCCCTCACGAATGATTAAATATAAAACCCAATGTTAAACAAGAAATTCTGTTTAGAACTAGACGAGCCTTCTTTCCTGTTTACCCACACTACTTTCTAGTACCTGATAAATATTCTCAAAAATAGCTAAAATCGCAAATGTTTTCAAACATATTTTGAAAATATTTTAAGCTGATTTCTAGGAATAAAATATTTATCACTCATCAAAAAAAAAAAAAAAATTAGATGCGTAAAAAAAAAATGAATAAATAAATAAAAAATAAATAAAAAAACGAAAATATAAAATAACAGCAACTTTTAAACAAAGCAGCTAATACACTTTTTTCCATTAAAAAATCTTTAACAGCTCTCAAAACGAAAAAATAGTAATTAAAATTAAAAAGCTCATTAAAATAAATACATCATATCAAAAAAAAAACGAGCTGATGTGTGCCTCACATGACTTCCTTTTACTCCATTTTAATGTCATTTTCCCATTATTGGCAATTTTAATGTGATTCAATAGTTTAATCTCTAAATATTAAAAACGATGGCCAAATTAAAACCAGATAAAAAAAATCGCCAAATTTTCCGCCAAGTTGGCGACAAAACTTGGCGACCAAAAGACTGGCGATATATCGCCAAGTGTCCGCCAAATTGTAACACCACTTAAGTTTGCATTGATATTAACAATGATTTCCCCCCAAAAAGGTGCAAAAGACCCCCTTAGGAACATCCGAAAGCAACCAAAAGGGGAGGTGCACAACTAGACCCCACTACGAGTCTATGTACCAAATTTCAACTTTCTAGGAGATACCATTTTTGAGTTATGCGAGATACATACGCACATACGCACATACGCACATACACACATACGCACATACATACAGACGTCACGAGAAAAGTCGTTGTAATTACCTCGGTGATGGTCAAAATGGATATTTCGCGTGTCTATACATTCTTAGGCACTTTTCCGCATGTGGTCGAATCGAAAAAAAAACTCAACATTCATTTGGGGGTGAGCAAAATGGAAATTAAGGGCGATTTTTGAGTGAAAATTTTTTCGCGAATACAATACTTCCTTTTTTGTAAATAGCCCGGTCAATTTAGACATAAAAATAGGGATCAAATAACAAAAATTCCGGGAAAGCTAAATTTTTGTAGGGATCTTGTGCTTACTATTACAAATAAGGTGCCAAAAGTCCCCATCGATCCCATGTGCGCTAAAAAAGTTATTCGGGGTCAAAGGTCAAAATTTTAGGTTTTTTGAATTTTTCTCAAAAACGGTAAGTTTTATCGAAAAGTACCACAGACCAAAGTTGTAGATCTCAAAATTCTCGATAAAAATGGTCCTTATGATTTTTTTTTTCCAAGACCAAACCTTCTCAGATATTGCGTACTCTCAAAAGACAGCCAGTCATTTACAGAACCCCTCTACTTGCATGGCCTTGAATAACATCTGGCTATTCTAGTCCGTGTGGCATCGTTCACGTACCCAAAGGGGCCGGACCTACTAAGGGCATGGGCGCACCCCTCAATATCGCGGAGCCCCCCCCCCTAAGAAGCAAGAGTCCCCCTCCAAAAACTGAGAAAAATACCCCTCAAAACAGCCCCCCTTTAAATGTGTTTTGAGCTCTCAAACTGTAACCACATTTCATACAATAAAACATAGTTTGGCTGGCGAGTCACATTATTATCTTGACTTCTGACAATGTTTGGCCTTAGTGATACATTGTGAGTAAGATTTCTGGATTCTAATCTGACTCTAAGAAATCCATCTCTCTTGGTTAGACAACAAACTGTGTTTGACGCTTCTTTGTCTATTTTTACGCATCGTCTCACTGCTCTAGTATAACGTGAGGTATTGGAAATCGTATAATTCAGTAGTTACGCCCTCAAGCACCATTTTTTTTAAAAGTTTTATCTGATATTCCTTTTTTAAGAAGATGATCCGAGTTTTCCCACTTCTGCTTATCAAAAAACTCAAGTTGAAATCTGAAATTGTAAATTTTCGCTATACAATCGAATTTTTTAAACTTGCCAACGTACTATGTTTAGAACATCAGCTCTTGTTCCGTAAACTGGTTACTTTGAGAATCTAAAAAATATAACACTAGGCATAGCGGATGACCATCATCAGAGAACTTGTTTCAAGACGGATTACGACGATCAGTTCGAAGATGGACAATGAACATGTATAATTCCAGATTTCAATTTTGAAGCAGAGAGACTGCTATGAACTCATCGATAAGCAGAACTGGTAAAACTCGGCAGCTCCCTCTTTCAAAAAGTGGACTTCCGATAAAACTTTGAAAGAAATTGCTTGATGGCGTACCTACTGAGTAGTATGGTTTTCAAAACTTCACGTCATACTAAAGCAGCAAGACGATAGCTAAAATAAGAAAAAAAGTGTCAGGTACTCAAAACCTCACGTGTCATACTAATGCAGTGAGACGATAGGTAATATAAGAAAAATAAATGTCAGGTAGTTTGCTGCCTAACCAAAAGGGATGGATTTATTCGAGTCAGATAAGAATCTAGAAATATTAAGCCACAATACCATCAAGCCACAATTTCAATCAAGACTGAAAATTATGAGAAGTAAAATAGTTCAACTCGCATGCCAAACTTATGTTTTATTGTAATCAATGTGGTTGCAGTTTGAGGGCTCAAAACCCATTAAAATTTCTTTAGCAACGTCTTTTGTTTCAAAGGGTGATTGATGTGGGCTGTTGCAAGCCACATTATTTTAAAATTTTTATACTTAACCTTTGTTCTCTATCATAGGTAAATTTGACATTTTGAGCCAAAGTTATCTGCTAAGTGGAGAATTAAACATTTTTTTACTAGATAAGAAATGCTTTTATTATTTATTTTTTTTCGTATGTATGTAAGAATTAATTAATATGAAAACAAACTTTTACAAATCATAACTTCTAATTTTTTTTTCTCTAAGTACGGAGCAACACGATGTTATTTAATTCTGACTATATTGGTCAAATTCAAGACTCAACGCATGTGTGGAACTTTAAAATACAGTTTATTATTAAAATGATCTTATGCAATGTGTAATCTACACAAAAAGGCTGCTCTTAAAAGCGATAACATTAAATTTCTCAAATTTTGATATTTATGAAATTATTATAACTTTTTCCAGTTTTATGCATTTATGGTCAACTTCGAGGCGCGAGCGACACCTCAAGATATTTTTTGCGGTCGAAATCCTTTTGTTGAACCAAATATCTCTACAAAAGGCAATTTTTCCGGGCTATTACTTAGCGTTTATCAGATTTTGATTTTTTTCAATCCACCCTAATGAGCATGGTCAGTAATTCAAAAGTAAGTCCACCTCGAACAAGAGCGGGATTAAGTGAATCTGAATCCAGCTTTTGTTGTAAAAAACACTGCTTATTTTGTGGCGAGGAAGCGGATGAAGAGACTGAGAAGAACAAACCGCAGAATTACCGCAGAAAAATTTAAAGTTTCCACACTTACATTCAAAGAATCACTTTTAAAATTAGCTAAAGATCGTTCTGAGGTGTGTCAAAAGCTGCTCTTGCACGTTTTAAATTTGAGTATGATTTAGTCGCTGCTTTATGATTTTTTCTTTCATTATTCTGCGTTTTCTTCTTCTCAGCCTCCTCATCCGCTTCACAGCCACAAAATAAGCAGTGTTTTTAAAAACAAAAGCTGGATTCAAATTCACTTAATCGCGCTACAGTACGAGGAGGACTTACTTTTGAAGTACTGGCCTCTTTATCCTCACGTTGCTGCAGAGATTGAATTTTTCCGGGTGTTTGATTTTCTGCAATTAACGCGAATCGTAACGGACTTTTGACTTCTTAAATAATTAGTATTCTTATAACTTCTCCCGAGACTTGCATCGATTAAAGTTGGCATTCCATAACTGCCCAGCACAACAGTTTCACCTTCAGTCTAAAGTTTATTGCAAATAAAGCGAAATTGTTACATTTTTCTTAAACATTGATCAGCACAAACAACAGTAGACGCTTGTGATAAATACGTTTATTCACTCGAACTGCACGTTTAACTCAAAAAGAAGCAAGTACGTCAGGAGTGCCCTCCTCCCCCCCCCTAGGAGGGGTCATGGCCCAGACATCGAAATTTTTAGGGGGATTGTTTTGAGGAATATTTTTCATTTGGGGGAGGCATGCTTTTGGGGGGGGGGATTTCTGCGAAAATGAGGGGGTGCGTCTTTGCTCTTAGTGGGTTGGCCAACACCCCCTAGTCTAGGGGGTGTTGGTTGGGTACCTCTGGGTATGTGAACGATGCCACACGGACTAGAATAGCCAGATGTTATTCAAGGCCACGCGAGTAGAGGGGATTCTGTAAATGGCTGGCTGTCTTTTGAGAGTACGCAATATCTGGGAAGGTTTGGTCTTGGAGGAAAAAAAATGATAAGGACCATTTTTATAGAGAATTTTGAGATCTACAACTTTGGTCTGCGGTACTTTTCGATAAAACTTACCGTTTTTGAGAAAAATCCAAAAAACCTAAAATTTTGACCTTTGACCCCGAATAACTTTTTTAGCGCACATGGGATCGATGGGGACTTTTGGCGCCTTATTTGTAATAGTAAACCCAAGGTCCCTACAAAAATTTAGCTTTCCCGGAATTTTTGTTATTTTAATTGTCTAAATTGACCGGACTAAAAAGGAAGTAAAAAAGAAAGAAATCGTTTCTTTTTCCCCTGTTGCCAAAAACAATTTTTTAAATGAATTAATGCACTTACCAAAATAAATAAAAACAATAAAATGTCAACTTAAAGAAAAAATTTTCATTTCAAAGAAAAAAGAAAAAAAAGTCGTCTGCGCATATCTTTATGTAGAAACATAAATGACTTCGAGTTTATTCGCCGAAAACTGAATACCTAAATTAAAACTTTAGCGTAAAAATAAAAACATGTTAAATGAACAATAATTATTTCACAGTCAAAATCATAGCTGCGGAGTCAGAGACAATCTCATTTTGGGGTAAAGGAGTCGGAATTGAATGTCTAAGAATCGGAGTCAGTCATTTTTCCTCCGTGAGTTTTAGTTAAAGCAACGTAACTGAGTAGGTTTTGTTTTAAAGACTAATTTCATGTTTAGTTAAATAAGTGTTTGATTCAGGACCGATGGGTTGTCAGTTACGTTAGGTAGTAGTTTATAGGAAGCCTCGATTTCAAAAGGTTATTAAAAATTAAGTGATCGTATATAATTACTTAGCTATTTAAAACAATTCATCGTATAGTAATTAAAATCAGTGTTTACTTTATAATTAATTGGGTGTTTAGTTTACGTGATTTTTGTACAGGAGTTGTAAAATAATTTTATTTCTTGGTGTGAGTAGGAAATAGTATGTAAGTGTAATCGGTAACTTTTTGCTTTTTAGTTTCTCTTTGTTTTTTGAAGGTGTTTTTTTATTTAAAAGTAATTTATTATAGTTCCGAGATTTTCAATTTCATGCCAGGCACTTGTCGCAGTCGGCATTTACTTCCTGGGGATGAAGGCTTGCTCATAGCAGCCTTTATACATCAAGTACAAAGTATCGTATTCAAAGTAAAAATACGTGCTAGAACCATAGCAAAAAGCGGATTGGTTTAACCTTAACCCCCTCCCCTTTTCCCAATGGTTCTTCTAGGAGTTTATTCGATGGCAGATTCACCTAGTCTTTAGCTAATGCTGTTCAACCAATTAATCAATAATAGCTGAAATTCTCTTGTATTGTTTCAATTTGTGCAGTAATGTCTCTCGCGATTGTTTTCATACCGATTTATGAATTGATCAATAATATTTCGTTTGAATAATTAAGCACCATATCTTTCATCGTTCCCGGGTTCCCCAACACTTTTAGTAGAAGGTGGCAGTTAAAATTATTTTTATTCAGCAAATAACTATCATTCCTTCAAAAAAAAAGTCATAAATTCTTCTAACAAAATTGCTGGAATAAAATAGCCCAGAAAAGGAAAGAAAATCAAATTATTAGTGGTATATTTATACTAAGCGAAAAAAATGATGTATCACTTATTTGAAAACAGCGGGAGTCTTGTGTGCGTTGCTCAGATGGTAGTGACAGCTCAATTATCGCAACATTGACAAGACTACTGTTTCATTAAGAGTAATCTGTTTTTGTTAGACTGCTTATCTATAGATTTAGCTGTAATATATGGAATTGAAGACATCTGATTCTCATAACAAATGAGTATGTATTAATATCAAAAATGAATTTGTTATAAAAACATAAACTACTGCATGCCAATCATTTAAAATCCTTGCATATACATTTTTTCTTTTTTTTTTTCAAAAACTAAAAAACAAATAGCAGATAAATCATGTAATTAGAATGATTTTTTAATGTAATTTCTAAAATAGCAGTACTTGCTTTTTTGCTGAATAATTTTTTTTTAAAGTAGAGGAAAATTAAAATTTTCAGATTTCAATAAAACATATTTTTTCCTTGAATATGATGCTTCATACTGATAAAATAAATATTTGCTTAGGAAATCATACAATTCTGAAATCATTCAAAAAAAAAAAAAGGCTAGTAAAATAGTTTTTGAACGCAAAAGTTATTTCTTATGTCTACCCATTATCGGAATATAGTCTTAAAATCTGCCATAAGGCCTATCTGAGGTATAATTTTAAACTAAGGAATAATGCCTTTATTCATTTAATGCTAAATGATCCGATCGTTCCAGGGATACATGTTGTTAAAATGCTTTCCCCTTACATATCGCTTATTTTATTCGGAAAATGTGTATTAAGTTGGAATTAAAAAAAAAAAAAAATCGTTTCGAAGATTTTTGAAATTGCAACACATTTCTATTACTAAAAGGCACAAACTGCAAAATTTTTAGCGTATTACATTTGCACACACAAATATATTTTTAGAATTTCATTTAATTAGTTACAGATTAACTTGATATGCAAATAATATTCTGAGAAAACATGCAGAAAAATAGATGACTTATGGTGATATGTTTTGATTTTTTTTTTGTCTGAATGTTTTTATATCAACAAAAATTTCAAAACTACGTAAAATGTGTATAAAAAATTATTAATTTTCATTGTATGTATTTAACGGACAGAAAAGTTTTAAAGACAAATTATCTTTGTCATTATCATTGTAAACTAAATTCTAATGCTTTTTTTTAAAGTTATGTTTAAAAAATGTACTGAATTTAATGAGTTTCGGATAAAAACAACATGAAATCCCAAAAACGAAAATCAAAAATCATCATTTCCTTCAGATGATGGGGTAGTTGGATTGATTTTTCAAAGAAAAAAAACATGTAGCAAAAAATTAATTGTTTAAAATGCTTAGAATCTCAATTTTTCAAACATTTATATTTTTTCAGAGTTATGTTCTGCATTTTTTCCTCATGGTTGGGAAATTACTTTTTTTTCCAGAAAATTAACTTTTGAAAAAGTCAAATAACCCTGAGGTATGAAAAACATGTCTTGAGAGAGTAAACGGACAAAGATAGCTAAACATTGAAGGAGTTAATAAGCATTAAATTATTTGCTTGGGAAACAAGTTGATTTTCAAAAAAAAAAAAAAAAAATCTCCTTCGAATAATGACAGAATGAAAACCACTAAGATAAATTTAATGGAGATTCATAAAATCAAAATAGGTAACATTTGTATATGTTGATTGTAATTTGAAATTAATAAAACAAGTGTTACTTTTAGATTTTTCGCAACAAATAGAACACATTTCTCTTTGTGTAACTACTTCACTGAAGTACGACTTTTGTTCAAGTTTAGAAAGCGTGTGTTGGCAATTTTCTTCATGCAAGTCCGATAAAGAAAAACAAAAATAAGTTATTTTTTGCCAATGGTTCTTTATTCTGCATGATATACCTGTGCTTCATATATTCTACTTTAACTTAGTCTTCATGTTTAAAAACAGTTGAAATCATTGATCTGATATAAAACGAGTTTGTACGATGACATAAAAATCAGTATTAACCGAGAAGTTTGCTTGGAATTGAACGAGCGTGCATCTGAAGATTCTTGCTATGAAACATTACTAATGATATGCCAGTCTACTTACGACACGTGTTTCGACACATTGAGAGCTTACATATCACCACTAGTATTTTGGCAACTTACATTTCACACCTATACCAACAGCTTACCTGCGACACTTACATCGATAGCCTGAATGTGGAACCAATATCGAAAGCTTACAGGCGACTCCTACATTGAGAGTATATCTAAAACAGTTTGTTGTAAGCTGTTTGTAGCTCCGACTCTTACCTACGCTCCCTATCTATGCAATTTATCTCCAGTAGATTCATCGTCAACTTACAAGAGAAACTTACATTAACAGCCTACTCAGTACATATGTTCCAATAGCCTACTCCAACGATTTACTAACGGAATCCGTTTTAAAAGCCTACCTATGAAATTTAGGTAGTATGTTTTGTCACAACAGTGAAACTTGGCAGTGATTTTTAATGTAAAACATTATTTTATTAAACTAATGCAATCAAAATATATCAACTGTATCCGAAACCCTTAAGTGCTATGAATTTTCGTTAAATGGAAATATTTTCCAAAATGCCATTAAGTATCAGATTATTACTCACAAATCGTTAGGATTTGTGTCTCTATTGACTGCAAATGTAAAGTTTAAAGCCAAAAATATTGGGTAAATTGAAGCTATAGTAAACATAATGTAACTGACATATTTAACTGAACAAACATTGTTAAAATACTAGCAGTTTTCTAAAAAAGTATATTGAGTACACTCGGTTGCATAATAAAATTCTACGCCATTTTACGAAAAACGTTAATTTTGTCCCTCACCTGACACTCGGTATATTTCATAAAAAATAATAATTTAAAAGGATTATGAACAAAATTTTGTTGCTTAAGTCATCACAAACGCATGTGTGACTTCTTAAGAAAAAACTTTCTTCAAAAATTATTTCTTTTTTATGAAATATAGGAACCGTTACGGGCGGAACAAAATGACCATTTTCAATGGAATGGGCCACATATTTTTACATATTTTTTTCTATGGTTTAAATTTTTTTTTAAACTAATGAGGCATGTTTCCTTTACGTTGGAACCATACATTTCAAAATATACAATTTGTTTCGTCATTGCTGTATTAATAGAGCAAACATAGAAGCTTATTCATAAGCAAGTTACCAGAGGTTGACTTTGGATGTCCCGCAAGTGACATATGTAAATAAATTTTATTTTAAATAACAAAATTGTTTAATAAGAATATAATTGCGTCAGGAGTATCTTTGTATCAAATGTAAGGATTAAAAAAATTTCTTACCCCTGTTTGATTAAAATATTCAGAGATATGACGAAATGAAATTTTAGCGTATTTTTTCCCCCGCACTTGACGTTGGAATGGCCCTTTTATATCTCCCATTTAAAGCAATATTTTTTTTAAAAAAGATGATTTAAAAAATCGCAAGTTGAAATTTAAATGCTTATGGAAGGTGTTGACAGCAGTTTTTGACCTAATTGAGCTGAATGCTTTCCCAATCGCCTTGCAACGTGATAGTATCTGCATAAAAGTTTCGAATTATAAAGTAAAACAAGTTTGCAAAAACCATGGATTTACCTTTTTCTTGATACTGAACTGAATTAAGTGGATTTGGTACCCTGAAACCTAAAAAAACATAACTATTCATTTTTTACATATTCAAATAAATAAATAATAATTAAGAGCTTTCAAATGACACCGATTTAGTGTTTATATTTAAATTGAAAGCAAATGAATTAAAATATTTAAAAAAAAAAAGAACATATCGTCGCTTCAGAGCGACAGTTAGACATCTAATCCCGGGAATAACACTAAAATATCCTACTGTTGCTCTGAGGCGACGATATATACAATCAGCTGATTAACAGAATAAAATCGTGATTTTCTCAAAACGTTAATTTTTAAAACTCATGTTCATTTTCCTAGAAAATTGTTGCCCACATTGCTCTGATATTTTCCCTACATCTTTTTCATTTGTATATTGTTATACTGAAGTGAAATTTTTGCTTTATGATTTACATTCTTCCTAAACAGTTATTTTCCTAGAAACGGTATTTGGTTCTCCTTTTAAAAGTTAATATTGGTTAAAATTTCATAAATTATGAAATAGTTAAGACTTCTTTAAAAAATCCTTTGAGTAGACTCTTCGATATATTTTGAAAGCACTGAAAATTGTAACTTTCTATCATTAAAGCGTTTCTTGATAAACATAAAGTTTAGCTATTTAACATTGCGCGTAAGCACGGTATTAAAAGGCCTGTAAAGTGTTTAATTTTTAAGGCAAAATTTAAAACTTTTTCTTTACTGATTGTATCCACAAACGTTTCTTTAAGTCAATACTACAGGTGTGTTTTTTTTTTTTTTCATCTCAATAGAAAAATGAAATAATATCCTTTTTTTTCTTACTTTATTACTTTAAATGAATTTTTATACCAACTTAGCATGCGAAAAAGGGATTGCAGATTGTTTGATATTAAAAAGAACATGTAAAAAACCTATTTGTTTTGAAACATGCAAAAAATGCTCTTTTTTTACACACATTTGGTTACAAAACCTGTTAGATATATTTTGAAGATTCGTCACTACACTTATTGTATACGTTTGTCGTATTGTATTTTACAGATTGTCCTGTATACTTTCTTAGGACACTATGCCCACTATAATCAGACAACCAGAACCAAAGCGAACAATGATTTACGTTACTCGCCGTCAACCAAACATAAAAATAATACAATTTGACAATGATCAGGCCTTTGGCAAAGTGATGACCATAGCAATAAATAATAGCGAGAGCATAGCGGTTCAAAAAATCTAATTTAGTTTAAACTAGTGGTACCCGCACGGCTTTTCCCGTAATAGAAAATTAAAAGGTCTTTTGGTTCGCCTGTACATTTACATATAATGTATGGTGAATTTTCTCGCCAATTGGCTTGGTTACGGTTTCACGTAATGATAATTTCGTAATTTACTCGTCCATCTTATGAGAGTTTTGTTCTTAAAATTGGAATAGAAAAAGAACCACATCGAATTTTCGAAAAATCGCTTCGAGTTGCACACCCCCATGCTACAAACTAACTTTGTGCCAAATTTCATGAAAATCGACAGAACGGTCTAGGCGCTATGCGCGTCACAGAAGATCCTGACAGACAGAGATCCTGACAGATTTTCAGTTTTATTATTAGTAAAGAAGAGCACGTTATTTATGTCCATTTTTAAAAAATAACCCACGGGGCAATTTAAATTTCTCATACAAGCCTCACACGCTTTTAAGTTATCATATAATCCTGTAAGGATAAAAACGGTTAACAAACTAGTTCCAAACGAGCTGGTGTGTGACTTCACATGACTTCCTTTTACACAACTTTAATTTTATTTCCTTATTATTGCCAATTTTAATGTGATTCAATCGTTAACTCTCTAAATATCACCAAAAGGCCAAATTAAAAGCAGATTTAAAAAAAAAAAAAATACGCAAAATCGGTTGCCAAGTGTGCGAAAAAACTTGCCCACCAGAAGACTTTCGATACATCAACCAAGTGTCCGCTAAATTATAACACCACTTAGTTTGCATCGAAATCAACAACGATTATCCCCCCCCCCAAAGGTACAAAAGACCCCCTTAATAACTCCCGAATGCAACCAAAAAGGAAAGGTGCACAACCAGACCCCAATAGGAGTCTACGTACCAAATTTCAACTTTCTAGGACATACCGTTCTTAAGTTATGCGACATACATACGCACATACGTACATACGCACACACAGATGTCACGAGAAAACTCGTTGTAATTAACTCGGGAATAGTCAAAATGGATATTTCGGGTGTCTATACGTTCTTATTTATATCTGCACATGTGGTCGGGTTGAAAATAAAACTCAACATTCATTCAGGGATGAGCAAAATGAAAATTAAAGTCGATTTTTGAGTGAAATTTTTTTTTGCGAATACAATACTTCCTTTTTTGTAAAAGTAGGTAAAAAATAAAACTAAGAAGGGTTAGAAACCTAAAGGTTTTCTTTTCAGCAATACCAACATTCAAAACAATTTCATACGTTTGTTTAGAAACGGTAGCTTTCTGGTGCACTGATCAATAGTTTTGATTAATGATTGGAATGGAACAGCAGTGGTACTTAAACTCAATTATGACCCACTCTCCATGTTAGTGGCGGAGCCTCTGCTTCTGCAAACATTGCTCAAAAGACTTGACAATAGCTTCTATGCGTCCGTTTGCCAATTGTCTGTTTTCCCACATTCCTTCTCAGAATGAGTTAGTAGATATGAGAGACGACGCGAGAATGGGAGAGAGATGTAATTTATAAATATTTATCTTTGTGCAATTGATGTTACATGTAAGGGGCGATACGAATATGGTATTGCAAAGACCGAAAGCTCACTGTTGGTGATGCTAATCTCAGAATAAATAGTGATAAAGTGAATCCGTTTAAACTCACGCGTTATTAGTTGTTTGTTTACTCTTAAAATAAACTTGCTCCTTTAGTAAAGTTTCTTCTTTTTGTTGTACCTTAATATTAACATGAGCAGGTGGTCAGAAACAAAATGTTACCCTGTATTTCGTACTTAAAATAAGTTTGTTTAGTTGTATCATTCGTTTGAGATGATTCTTAAAATTGAAATTGTAATGCTTGATAAATTACGTATTTTATAATATTTTTTACTCCGTTTACTAGTTTATGAGAAAACAAAATTGCCTATATGTAAAAAGATAAATAAAATATGTTTCAACACTACTATGCATACTAATGCATTTTGTATGTTTATCACTAGTAATATACTTATACATTGCAAGAGAAATTAAACAATTTGTGAGGAATTTGTTCTTCTAAACAAGGCCGAAACAATGTGAAAATGAAACATAGCTAATACAATTTTAGTCTCGAAAAAAAAAAGAGTCGGGAAAAAATTTAAATCTGTAAATAATTATTTTTCATCAAACTGGGAGTCAGAAAGAAAAGCTATTTTCTGTTTCTTATTAAAAACAGATTGAAAAGTGTGATAAAGTAAATGAGAAAAAACTTACTAAATTGGGATAAGCTCTTCAAAATTTTTCGTCGTAGGAAAACATTTTTTTTTTAGTTTAAGAGGAAGGAAAAATGAAAAGACATCTAAAATGCACTGGGACATTTTAAGAAAACATTGTAAGATGCATGATTTTATCCGTTTCATACAAAATGTGTTTTGCTTAATACTAAAGAGCTGAGGAAGGGTTTATAGATTTTTTAATTTATTAGAAAACTTTCATTCACTCGATGTATTTGTAAAATTTCGAAAAACTTAATGAAAAAAAATATTTTTTTTTTTTTTTTTTTAAATTTAAAGAAAGAATATTGAATTAACAATTACTTTTTCATCATTATTAATATTTTTCTTTTGGTATGTCTTTTTTACTTCCTTTTACAAAAAAGGAAGTATTGTATTCGCGAAAAAAGTTTCACAAAAAAATCGGCCTTAATTTCTATTTTGCTCACTCCCGAATGAATGAACGTATAGATACCCGAAATATCCATTTTGACGATCTCCGAGTTTATTACAACGAGTTTTCCCGTAAAGTCTGTATGTACGTATGTGCCTATGTGTGTATGTGTGTATGTATCTCGCATAACTCAAAAACGGTATGTCCCAGAAAGTTGAAATTTCGTACGTAGACTCTTAGTGGGGTCTAGTTGTGCACCTTCCCTTTTGGTTGCATTCGGATGTTCCTAAGGGGATCTTTTGCCCCTTTTGGAGGGAAATAATTGTTAATTTCGATGTAAATTTAAGTGGTGTTGTAATTTGGCGGACACTTGGCGATATATTGCCAGTCTTTTGGTCGCCAATGTTTGTCGTCAACTTGGTGACAAATTTGGCTTTTTTTTAAATCTGGTTTTGATTTGGCCATTGTTGGTGATATTTAGAGAGTAAACTGTTGAATAACATTAAAATTGCCAATAATGGGGAAATGACATTAAATTGGAGTAAAAGGAAGTCATGTGATGCACACATCAGTTCATTTTCTAATATATGTTCTCAATTCTGTTGTTAGAATCCAGTAAATTCGCATTGATCCCAACCTGATTAAACCGATGACTTGATCCGGACAGTCATTTAGATGCACATCTTATGTAAATAAAAGACGAGTTAGTGCAACAACGTATTTTTGTATATCGCAATTTTGTAACTCTTTCATTTTCTCTTTTGTAGTTTTATATTTCATTCTATTGAATACAAAATACTCCTTTTCCTGTATTTCGTAGTTTGTTTATGTATCTTGGCTCAGTTTATAGGTCAACTTGTTTTATTTGTACATTTATCATATTTATAGATCCGGTTCCCCTATTAGACGAAAATAAGGAGTCACTTCTGTAGTTTCATTTCAAACATTAAAATAATATTCTTAAAAAATGAGGATAAAGTAGCTATCTCTAAAAACATTTTTAAAATAGTCTTTAAATGATGTACGAGTAAACTGAATAGAAAAAAAAAGATAACGTATGTGAAAAGATTAATATTAATCCTACCACAAATACTACTTATTAAGTCACCAATGGAAATATTTAGTAACAGTAAAGAATAAGCGTATGATATCTAACTTGTTGCAAAATTAAACTAATGGTTTTATAAACGGTAGCAAAATGGTTAACTGTTTTCACTATTAAAAAAATCCTAAGCGAAATCGCGAATGGTAATGTGTTTAATGTACTGAATTATAGGTTTTTATTGAGCAATCATGATCGCTTATTGTTTTCATTTGACCTCAGGTGATGTCCTCTCCTTTTGGAGGCTCTCTCGCCTCCGCTCAAGGGTGCTCCTCCTGGGCTGTGACTCCTCTGGCTCCTTGTACATGTCCTTGGAATCAATTTTATGTATACCCGACCCTTTCGACTTTACACAATCCTCTTTAGACAAAAACAGCATCAATCGCACAACATCCAGCATTCAGTGAACGACATCTTGCGTCCAGTATTTTGCAGTTAAGATTGCGATAGGAACCATTTTCAAAAGCGAGAAACCCCACGAGTAGGGCCATATCTCAATTCATGATTACGAATAACAAAATTTGAATTCAAGACGTCAAATTTCAAATCAATTTTATTTTTTATTTCTTCTTTGAAGTTTTTAATAATAATATTTTTGTGGTGTTCCATATCGCTTACAAGTTTTTACTCATTGCAAAGGTAAATGTAAATTATGGCCTTATAATGATATTTGATCATATCTACTTATGCAAAGAGAGAAAGTTCAGCGTTTGTGTTAGTTTTATAAAGAACTATCCGAATAAAAAAAGCAAAAATTACTATTATACTGTGCACTAGTATTTTTTGGTCGCTTATTAAGTGTGCATTTAGTAGCCTTTACTTTTTAAGTTCGACTATGTTCCTTTTTTAACCTTTCATCTTTAAGAACACATTAATATAACATTGCCAATGCAGATATTAAAATAACCATGCTTACTTTAATTCAGCACTTTTATGCGTAAATTACACTGCTGAAATAGATTAGGGATCCAGAAAAAAAATAATAAGTGACCATTGCGCGACAGCCTTGCGTCAAAAATATACTGAAAATAGTGGAATAGGAAAATGCGATACAGAAAACGAAGAAAAGAAAAACAGCTGTAGGAATGCTTTAAGTGTTTAGAACGGTAAAAATAATGCAAAGGGTTCAGGGCAACAATGCGTTTACATGTTAATTACAAAAAAACACATTGTTTGGAAGAACTGCCAAGAAAACTTCAGACCAGTGTTGCTTGAAGGAGAGAGGGAGGGGGGTGGGCTAAAAGGATGACTTGGTCTTGGACAATTCGTAATCAGAGCGTGTTCCAAGCAAGCTCGATCTGCTTGACATTACATAAAAGTTCGGTGTACTTCATACTCTGTATTAGATGAACTTTAAGAAAAATGCCTGCAAAAGAAGCTTTATGAGGCGTAAATTATCAATAAAGAATTAAAGAAATCGACCGCGTGTGCTACGGTATAGGTTTTAAGAATTTCCTCTGCTCATATTTCCTTCGTCAAAATACTCTTTAAATGATGTGCAGGTCCGTTGTCCACCTAGGTTGATTCAACCACCTCGTCTGTAATGGTATCTTTCATGGATCGCATCTCTAACTAATTTGAAAAGGAACTGTTCAGTTTAGTTTATAGTATTTAACCCCGGTGAATTTTCATCAATATTCTATAATTGGAAACACAACTTCATCAATTTCAGCGTTGCCTTGCTGCCAATGGAGTCGATTGGTCCACGTGCATTCCGGCTACTGATTAATCCTATAATTTCTTACTGTTTGGTTCATAATCTTTCACCCCGTAGCCAAACGAAACTAATTGCCGTTCGGTAGCATTGGCCGTTCTATCTCGATAGCTGTTAACAGGGGATATATCAGTCGTCATTTGCTCTAGTAATGCGCGGAAGATCTCACAATGGTCGAAGTTTTACATTCTTAGTTTCTTGGGATAGATGTAAGTCTTACAAGGATAGCTTTGCCAATCCAACAGCGTCTGTAACGCTTCTTCATTTTTATTTGGACTCCAATCGCCCTATGATACATTAAGCAAAGGAATTCTGGCATATCACGTTCTTGCATGCTTCCCAGTAACATTTTCTCCAACCAAAAGACAAACAGCTGATATTTACCGCTAAGAGAGATAAAAAACATTTAACATTCATTTAATTTACATTTAACATTCCTATTTTAAAAATTAACTTTCAAGAAAAATACGAATCCTTTTAGTAAAAAACATACTGCTCTTTTGAAACATTTATAATAGCATAAAATGTTCCTCAAAATGTTTACAACATATATGATATCTAATTAGTTACAGGTAAGTGAAGTTGCTGAGTAAAAAAAGAACAATGAAACACACTTAATTATCATTATTTTTAGTACGAATGGAGTTAAGGTGCTAGGAGATGTCCACGACGTCGTTAAAAAAGTTCTTGAAAATAAAGGTTAAGATAGCAATAGAAACTCTAATATTTCACTACATTCAAATTGCAAATTTAAAAAAGTCCACTTACATCCCTTTGCTTCTCACTATCAAAATTGTATTTCACTGAGAAAAAGACAGAGGTATGATGAAATCATTCGCTTTTTGTTGACCCAAATTCGTTTTCATTTGCACATTTTAAGAAAAGCTTTAAAAAAATTCATTAAAGAAAAGAAACACTGAATAATATCCTGTCTTAGAACTGAAAAACTCTAATCCATGGAAATTCAGACTTTGTTATAAAAATGTTAAGAGGATTGATTCCCAGTCAATGCGAATTTGATATCAGATGTTTTATTCCGATGAATAAGCGAAAATACACCGCGATTTAAGATACATAGCACTGACGCTTTTGATACATTCTCTTTTGCGTCTTAAATATGCATCAACTTTTGCAAAGACTGTGGCGAACCAATTGCTTATGCATGCAGACATTGCTATAAATTCTTTGCCAGAAAGTGCAGGAGTGTCTTTGTAACTGTAATATCGGAAGAAGTGCGTTACGTATGTTAAGATTTTTGCTGGAAATTCCAAATGCTGCTTTTGTTCTCTTCAAGTTGTGGAATACATCTGAATATATTGGAATGTCCCGGAAAAGTTTAACACGTTTATTTAATTTATTTCCTTTAAACTTCTTTACGTCTAGTTTCTGTCTTTCAAATCTTGTTCGATTTTCTTTCTGAGGAGTGGGAAAGATTTTTGTGTCGAGTTTTTTTTTTTTTTTTCGTTGCTGTGATTTTTTCGCGTATTACTTAAAAAATGTAAAGATGCAAATCTATGAAAATCGTAGTTCATTAGGCAGTAAAACGCGCACAATTGCGGTGCAGAAAAAAAAAATATGTAGAAGCAAAGCTGGTTAAGTCTTTTAAAAAAAATTGCTATTGAGTATATTTTTTTCTTGATGAAACTATTAAAGGCGATGTATCATGTAGCCAAATTTGGTTCTAAATGGTTCAATACATTACATGTGAATTAATGATGCATATTTCGCAGAGCTGCCAACTGTTACGAAAAAATCGTAGTTTCCACGAACTACAACTTTGAACTACGACGCTACGAATAAAAGACGTCCAAATTACAATTTTCTTTTTTTATAACCCAAAAGAATGTCCATCAATACAGATAGTGTCCACGTTAGTAATTATTTAGTTAATATTGTTTTTGTGCTAACTAAAGTTTCAAATTTTTGCTTAAAAATAAACAAAAAGAATTTATTATACTAAATGATAAAATAATTAAAAATTAAATATTTTTTTTTTAATGAACTGGAACTTGTCCTAATGTTTTTTTTTTTTAAATCATGCAAAAGAACAATTAGTCAGTTCCAGGGATTAATTCCTTCCACTTTGTCTTGGCCCATTTTGATGTAGGGCGCCTTTTCTTTCTTTCATATGTGTTACAAAAGGAACTTATTTGGATCGAACAAATTCGGAACGTACACTAAAAATGAACATGGACGTCATGTGCAAAACACGTTGTTTAAAAATTGTCGCAGAACTTAGAAATCACCTAATATTAAAAAAAACGTATACAAAATCTCGATAATTATCATCTGCCATCAAAAAATTTATCAGTTTGGTTTTGAAAATAGGGGTGGAGGTACTTTTTTGATTTTATTAACGTTACGTGTTCTTTACGTCTGTTACATTTGTTATGAAACGCGTCGTTGTCCCGCCCCCCCCCCCCCGTCCGGGCAAATTGCCGCTACGAATTCTGATTTTCAAAAGTTGACAGCTCTGCATATGTGTCTAAATGATTCATTAGGTATGCAAATCAATAATAGTTTCCAAAGTTCGGTTGAATTTTTTATATACTCCGAACTATATGAAGTATAAATGATATTACTTACATTAAATCGTTAATAAAATATAATTTACGTAAATAATGCGGCGAAGTTATGTGTATATATGTATCCACAGTTAACTTCAGATCTTTAATATATTTAACAAAGTGGTACTTTGGAATTCGAGATAGGAAGTAGAGAAAAAGCTAAACCATCCAGATCTTACCTGTACTGGAAAAAAAAAAAAACAGGCACGCGGTTTTCTTTTTTAATTGTTGCTAGTTCGAATTTACCTTGCTGAGGGCACAAATTCATCCTTCTATCAGAAATCAATACCACTGGATTAGGAGTTGTACCGACTCTAATTTCATCACAATTTGGTGAAATGTTATTCGGCTTAGATGTTATTGGCTAACTTAAACTTTTAATGCAATTTCGCAATGAAATATTCCAGGTGCTTCCATCTGGAGAGGAAACTGGACTTCAAAGTTTTCGTGGTAATGGCATCTGCCGAGAGTGATGGGACACAAAAGGATGGTTGCAAAATCTTAGGGAATGCAGATATTCTGCAAATGGAATGGACCTTACTCGCAAATCCCACTGGAAAAAAAGGGAAACTGACTGAATGATCATGGAATGATCTAAAATAATCATGTTTAGCTTATTTGTCAATCAGACTATGTTGTCACAGGAAGAAATCTGTGGCGAGACTACATACAACACACGCTGAAACAAGGAAGCTGTCACCACATATCCGATTATTAGTGTTATTCTCTGAACATTTAGGAAAAAGGCAGCATCGATACTTCTATATTTTGAGAAATGTTCTAGAGTTCTTACTTTCAGTTAACCTAGTAAAATATAATGTTTTCATATGTGCCCCTTGTTCACAATCCGCCCTTACCTCATTTCCCCTAAATGCTTTACATCTTTGCAGTAGAAGGGTACGAGCGACGTCGAAAATTGTGGGTACGCTAGTTAGTCTGATTGTATTTATTTATCGAACCACCATTTTTGCAGGAACGATTTTAACACTTTAAATAATAAAAAATGCTAACATGCATAAAAAGACAGCACAAATATGATTTTTTTGTAGAGCTTAAATACTTTATTTAATTGTCTTTTTATTCTGATGTAACTTAGTTTTTATTGTCCTACATGATTGATGGCGGGAAAATCAGCATGTTTTTTCCTCTTTTTTTCTTTTTTCTTTTTTTTTTTTTTTTTTTTGCGTTTGGTGAGTAAAAAAATAGGAAATGGAGGTGGAGTGGGGGGGGGAGGATGAGTAGAATTAAGAAATTAAAAACACGTTTTTACTATTGTTTTCTTATAAAAATGTAACCAACCCTTAGTCAGAATCATTTTTTTTCTTTTTCTAAAAATAAAATACACTTGAACTTTACAACTGAGGCAGTGAGGAGCAAAGATATATGCAAGTGTACTTTTATCTGCAAGTATATTTTTACCTATATGCAAGTTTTGTACTTTTTAAAGTTTCGAGTAAAACGCGTTTAAAGTTGCGGTCCTAGGTAAGTCTTCATAGCTTTTCTAAATGATGCTGTATAGCCGCACCAAGGAGGGCTACTAGTACTATCTCTAGTCCCAAGACAGATTAGAGTTTCACCTACCATTTGTACTGGTAATCTCCAAAGTTTTAACTTTGCCACTTACATCCCTTTGCTTTCTCGCTGCCTATACTGGTCTTTTCTGTTTTTTTTAAAATAATAAAATAATCCATTTATTAAAATTTCGTTTAAAGTTATTTTAATTACAACACTATTTTTGGGCTAATAATACTCGAGTTCCTGCATCTAATTAGAAATGAGAAACCGCTTAGAATTTACAAATATCGTGCTTTATTAGTTCGGAAAATCTACACTATTTAGACAGGATTTTTTAAAGCTCATTACCAAAGGCAGTAAAATATTTCAGTAATTAGAACAATTATTATATATTTCGCTTATGTTTTCTTAACATCTCTCAGATATAGATCGCTATGTAAGCACTGTTACACTAATGCGTTGTCAACGAAGTAATTAGTACTAATATTATTTTACTGAATAACAAGGGGGAAATTTTAGATTAGTGTGGTAATTCATTTATGCATACACATCTTTTTAATGATAGCTAGCATGAAGAAACTTCTGTCAGACATCGAATGTGTTAA
The DNA here is from genome assembly GCF_026930045.1 of Uloborus diversus. Lineage (NCBI taxonomy): Eukaryota > Metazoa > Arthropoda > Arachnida > Araneae > Uloboridae > Uloborus > Uloborus diversus. Next base: position 91,918,849 of record NC_072731.1, on the reverse strand, counting down.
GTAAATGTCTAAGGATAGATGTTGTAATCAGAGACCAGATTTGTCTTTTAAAAAAAGCACAATCAGTATAAGTTACATGGCTTACAGTGAGCTCTATTGCGAAGAAGGAGAAAGTTCAAGTTGTGTCCCTTTTGTAGTCGAATCAAATAACTGCCGTCTTCAAATGTAAAATGTTTCAATTTAGCAAAAGTTTCTTATAAAAGACTTTTTTAAAAAAAGTAAATGCAGTAATAATATGTTGTGGATACCAGAAGTTGAACTAGCACCGCTTTAAAAGTAAAATGAGGCAAATGTGTTTCATATTGTGGAGCCAATGAGACTCATGAACTTCGCCTTTAATTTTATTTGCAGTGCCTACTGTGAATTTACTCTTTTTAAACCGACTTTAAAACATTCTACTAAATTCCGGTTGTGTATTTATTTCCGAAAATGGCGCCAACCTATGTCTGAAAGAATGGATCAAGCGAATATATAAGAAGCACGATCTTTAAGCAGCGTTTGGTTTTTGTAGCAATTCGAAAAGTATAGGTCTAAACAGGTACAAGAGATTTAGCATTATAAAATGAACTAGTAAAGACCCATTTAAAATTCAGTCAGAGCTTGAAATGTTCTTCATTTCGCAAAGTTATTGTGATTCTTCTTTTGGTAAAAAGAACAAAATAAGAGGTTAAAAAAACGAAGAAATATTAGATGAAAACGACGATGAGTTAACAGAAATTAAACTAAAATGTATCGAAGATCGAAAGTTACTTTAAAAAGAAATCAGAAGGGAAAAAAAAATAGTTTTAATGTCACGATTTTTTTTTTTTTTTGTTTTGGATATTGGCTTCTGTAAAATATACAAAAACAAAATTAGAAATAATCAATTTCATTTGTAATAATTTACTTGATGTAAAATCTTAGTAAAAACTGTAAATAGTGATTCTGATACTTTGTTCAGACCCATACATGCATTTAAAAAATGATGAATAAAATAAGTAAACTAAAAGAGATTATTTCAATAGCTTTCCACAATCTCCTATATTCAACTATGGGTCAGTGAAAAAATAATTTTGTTTGTTTACTAACATTCAAGAACTTTGCTGCTCAATGTAATACGTTTCGTACATGTTTTTTTTTTCGTATTTTTTTTAACCCGACTGCGCGTGCGCGACCAAAGGAGAGCAATGTGTTTATGAGTCTATGTATGTATGTTTTTTGTTCCTATGTGGCGTTGTACTGGCTAAACTCCTTGGCCAATTTTGATACATCTTACGTCAATCGATTTGCCTTAGTCTTGGAGCGTCACTAAACATATGACAGTAATCAAAAGTCACCATATCAACAACCAGTAGCCATATTGTCAGTTCGGTATAGTGTTGCATGCTACCTGCGTGCTGCACAGCGTGCGACAAATGCAGGTAGCGTTTTCACTGGCTGAATTTTTTGATTACTAAGTCTACTTTTCATTTCTAACCTATTGCATTTGTTATTGTCGTGATTCAGGGGACTGAGTTTCGCGACGTGTACTCCCTTGACGAGATTTTTTTGGTTTTGGGAGAAAAATGTGACTGACAACTTTTCCGCGCTGTAATATAGCTGTGGTTGATTTACGTTCGCGCATTTTTGCTAAAGGTTAAACATATTTATCTTTAAGCCGAGTAAGGTCCCTAGAGGGACTAATAATCAGTAGTTTAGACCACTGCAAGTTACTTCATGATCCTCACGATTGCCGTCTTATGATCACAATAACTAAGTCAATGAAAATTAACTAAAATGGGTAAAATAAAAAATAATTATTAAATAAAACAAAAAACCCGACCGCGTAAAAAAATAAGAAAAAAAAATATAAACTCAGTAGTTTAGAACGTTATTAAGAACTACTGCACAACTACTCCATTGAAATAGTTTTATAATTGATATACACATAAGACAAGTCATAAATTCAAAATCAGAATAGAAGGATCAACAGTCGGGGTCCATTCAAATTTTATTGGGTTCCTTGACTGGTCGAGGAGCCCCGGAAAACGAATTTCCGTTTTTGGTTTTTACGGGGTTTTAAAAGGTTTTTGGTTTTTACGCAGTCAGGTTTTTCGTTTTTATTCAATAATTATTTTTTATTTGTTTGAGTAATTACTCGGTTTTCTCTGCTTATACCAATAAAGTGCTTTTTCCTTTACATTAATGTTTCAGTTCATCTTATTACATTTGTAGCTCTCGTTTACATTAAGTTGGCTGAAATATTTTTTTAACGAAAATTATACATAAAAAGACATATATTTTGGATTGCATTAATATATGTTACGATCACGCACCGTTCTTTGTAAACACAAAAGGATTGACAAAAGCAAGGCCGAATGCGCTTTTATCACGCTAGATGGGGCAAGTGCGAGTAAGAACTAATGCCAAAAACAATGGCAAAACTCAAAAATATGATGAATGTAAGATTTTCCAATGAAATATTATTTTCTTATTGTTGTGATCTTTGAATATTTCTAAATGCACTTGCCCCTCCTTACTTTAATATTTATTTTTATTTCTGTTAATGGTTATATAAATAGTTGCTCGATTCTTTTGATAAATGTTGGTTTGAAATTTAGTATTCGAGTGTGCGTAACATTATTTTCTTTTTCTTTTTTTTTACATCACGAAGTAGACTTTTAACATATTGAAATATTTCCTTTCTCTAAATATTGCTACGCTCTACACTATGCTTTGGCAATTAGTTGATTGAAATCACTATCTTACGAATACGTTTCAGTTTTAAATTGCACACATTATTTAATATGTTTTGTTCCCAGCAGACTAAATGCTTTTAGCACAAAATAGAAAACCTTCCTTTCTATGACATTCTTTTAACTTTGCATTAATTTTAATCTTGAACAAAATTCATACAACACGAATAGAAAATATGTAACGAAAGAAACAACGTAATTCTTTCAGGATGTATTTCTGGACATTTTTTTCCTCCCCTTTTGTATAATAATTGTGTTATTTCCCTGTCCACTTAGTTTACAAAATATCCAGACGAATAATTAGAAAAGAAAACCTTTTAGCGTGACATTTTGTTCCATTAGTATGGACCAGATGAAAAAGGGAATTTAATTTGTATATTTCAATAAAACGTGTTTCGTTAAGAAAATGCTTTTTATTACAATGATGCTTGAGTTAAAGATGAGTTAAAGATGCTGGTTACTTACTAATGACTTAACAATGACCATCAAATTCATGGAGTAGGCCTGATGATAAATGTCTATGGCATGAGACTAGATAAAAAAAAATACATTTCTTAAAATGAAAACATTTAAAACGCGTGGTAGCACATATAAAAATGCCATTTGCGTCTTGTTTAGCCATCGCCCATTGCAAAAAGCTTTTTGTT